>NW_013666270.1:180799-189038 GCF_000517525.1 Limulus polyphemus
TTACATTACCCTGTCACGTTGTCACCCTCTTTTATATACCCGATTACCCTATATCTAGTAAATACTAGAGCATTCGCCAAAGTACAGGATAGTTCTAGAAACGTGGCGTCATAGTAGTCATGTGACTTGCTGACGCAACAGTATTAAACATACTATGAGCTGTGTCTAACATAACTAGTCTGACTTTATGTATTCTCTAAACTTGCTCAAATTACTGTGAGCAGATGCAAGTACTAAATAAAGTTGAACATTAAGAACTAGCAAAACTGTATAAACAATAAGAAAATAAGAAAAACATAACAGTAGTAGTTTATACAAATTAGTAACAACAATGTTATGTGTGATATTTAAAGTGTAATAAACAAAAACTTATGTAACTAATGTTATGTTTATGTTGTACTGTTTGCATTAAATATAGTGAGAATTAAACTAGTGGTAGGTAAAACTAATGGTAGTCATCTTACTAATATTCTTTATTGTTGATTAAGAAATTAATCCTATCGCTAGAGGTCATGGGTCAAAGGCCATGCTCTTCGTGTTTGTTGACTTGCATTCAAAAGTTTATTGAACTACTATTTTATGAATTTATGCTAACAAATTTGGTACCAAACTGTAGATTATAATCCAAATTTTGATATTATACATTATTCAATTTCTTAATTTAAAAGTAAATATTAAAAAAACACTTAAACATTGATTTTTGTGTGTCACGTGGTATGTTGAATGCAGCACTGGTTCAGATTAGATGTTTGTGATGTGAAAAAGTTTGTAGTTTTGTATGAATTAGGTACTCAAATATGAATTTGAGCTGAATTTGCAACATCTGTGGTTTTCATCAAGTTATATGGTGAATTTAAGGCTGTTCTGAATGAATGTTATCATTTGCATTTTTATGTTAGCAGAGATTACATCTGTACACCTCATTAGAAAGGGTAGGCATGAAGGTCTCCCCATACCTCTCTCCATGCATGATCTTGCACATTTTTATGGCAGCAGGAAGAACTAATGTCTCTCCTATATTGTGTGGCTTCATGCTTTTCCTAATCAAATATGATGTTTCTAAAGAAGTTTTAAAGGCTTTTAATGGAGAAGTGACCTGTTTTTCAAGCTGCTTTGCCCTTTCAGTTGTTTCACTTGTCGCTTGAAGAAAACTGTGGTTTTACCCACATGCTCAGAGTGTTCGGGTTTCAAAATGCCTCGTAAGTTTATTTGGCTTCATGCTGTCAGTAGCCAAAATCTCTGAACAAATAACTCATTGCAGTTGTTCCTCATTATTAACTCTGTAAGTGAAACCAAATCTAAATAATCCATTTGGTACTTGTGTACTTTAGGTTTTGGTTAAATGTTCAGTTTACTGATAGAATTAGTATAAATGGAAATGAAGAAGTGCTTGGTACAACTACAGAGCAATCACTTTGTTCTTTGTTATCACCATCAATAAAGGATTCTTCTCTTTGTTTATTTTTGAGCATCACTTGAAGAAACAGGAGATTGTTTTTTGCAAATATGTAGAACCTACTTATACATTTTTTTGATGAACTAGTAAAAGTACAATAATGTCCAAAACTTGAACATAACAAACTGAAAAATGTGTAAAAATGATCTGATATTTCTGCCATTCAAAAAAAATATGTATGTTGCTTTTTGCATGTAATTTAGTTATGACTACAGGATACATTGACATATCACTTACCCATGATTATTGTGGGTCCACTGCGTCTCGCGTGCAAGTTGTCATGCAACAACCCTCCACCAATGGGAATGTGACACAATCTCTTGACACGTGGCTCTCTCTATTCAATTCTACCAAACTATCACTTTTCGTTTGGCAATGTACAGTTAAGATGTGTTTTGATTGTGCTCTATTCACACATTTTTGTTCTTTATTAATATCATATGAAGTGGAAATATCATTTGTAAATTTTACTACTGTTTTAAATTTTATAATTTTCTGTGCAAACTTCACTGTCTTGTTCATCTTTTTTATTTGAATAAATTTAATCATTTTATGATTATTAGTGAAGTTAACTTGATCACTTTGGAGGTTATACCACCTGATCTTACCACATTTAAACAGGCTTCAGGTCGGGAAAACTCGACTGAAAATTTTTGTCCTTTATTCATCTGGAGATTGATCATTATCTTAGTCGACCTTCTTCTCCCGATAGTGATAGACTTCCTCCTGAACAAGCCAAAACTGTTCTTGATGATGATGATTTTGACAGATTTTTCCTCTTCCAAATTATGCTGTGCCTTCCCATGCCTCTCTTGTATAATCTGCCGGGCCTAATTCAGCCATTTTAGATATGATTTCTCGGGTATGTTCTGTTTTATCCATTTCCCTGATTTCGTATAATCCAGTTCGTTCCTTATTACATGCCACTCCTTCCTCTCAGTATTTGAATATTCCATCTCCTCCTGATGTTGGGGTTCATGCTGAGCAATTTGTTTCTCAGTTGCAAACTGTAGCTAGCATGCCTCATCCTCCTCAGTCCACGGATCAGTTTGCCTAGGCTTACCATCAGGCATATTACCTCTTTTTTGATTCTCAACAGTTAGAATCACTACTGCCAGTTTGGGGGCTAACCCTGACAGTCCTGACCATTTATCCCAGGCCCAGTTTTCCCGCTTTCATCTTATCTCCTTTCTGAGGTACTCTACCATTCTGAAGGATTTTTGGGGATACCTTTCCCCCATTACTACTACATTGGTGCAATTGGTCTCCTTAGCTCTCTCCCTCCACACATGATTTCTTTGCTGTTGGGACCTTCTACGAAGGGACACTGTCTTGTTCCAGGTTCATTTACCATCAACTTACCATCAGGACTTGCGGATGGCTCCATTTCGCCAATGGTTTGTTTGAGGGATATTCCTGAAACTTTGGAATCTGTGCGGCAACATTCAACCTTTTCATCCTTGGTTGATCTTTTATCTCAACCTCAGCTCTTGCAAACCCCTGTTCTATAATCAACACCCTCCTGTCCTTTACCTGTTTCTCCTTCTAGGAGTTCTACTGTTTGTTGTTTTTATTGATGCAGGTCTCATCTTCACCAGCAGTACTGGTGACTATCCTGTGGGTTCTGGTCCATTGGGGAATTGTTTGACTGATTTTGTTCACATATGGTGGGAATTTGTTACTGATCATTGTGTTCTTCAGGTCATCCAATTCCTTTCCCCACCCCCATTGTCTCCCATACTCATATCCTTTCCATTACCCCAGGATCCTATTACTGGTCAACATCTGTTCTAGGTGGTCCAGACTCTTCTATCACAGAGACCAGTTGATCCTGTCAGCCATCCTTCCCCAGGCTTTTACTCTAAGCTTTTTGTGGTACCCAAGCAAATTGGGGACTAGTGTCCTATGATTGATCTGTCAAGCCTCAATCAATTCCTGGATCTTCCCTGTTTTACAGTGGAAACATTTCTCACACTACAGTGGGCTTTCTCTCCAGGATTGGAGAGTTCCAAGGTAGACATCTCAAATGACTATCTGCACATTCCTATTTCTCATTGGTGCAGGTGCTATCTTCGGTTTGTCCATCATGGGGCTGTGTATCAGTTTTGCACCTTGCCCTTTGGGCTTGCTTCAGCTCCGTACGTCTTTTATCAGGGGATCAAAGCCAAAGTGGGTTGGATTATCAAGATGGAGAAGTCTTTACTGTCTTCTACCCAATATGTTGTCCATTTCGGAGTCTTTTTCAACTCCCATCTCAATCGGGCCCAACCTTCTCCTCTTCGACTCCATTTGATGGAGCCTTTGGTTCTCCACGCTCTTACTGCTCCCTCCCATACTGCTCACAAGGTTCTCTCTTGGGTCGGCCACATATGCGATCTCTTCAGTGGACTCTTGCTCAGGATCCCTTGGATTCTCCCATTTTCCTTCTTTCTTCCCTCACTGATGATCTGCATTGGTAGATGAACCAGGCCCACACATTGTTGGATGTACCACTTCCTCCTCCTCGACTGGATTTGCATCTCTTCACTGATGCTTCCCTACTTGGTTGAGGGTGTGGGTCAATTAGTAGGGTGCTTCTGGACTATAGTCTCTGACCGAACTGTCTTACCATATCAACACCTTGGAGCTTCTGGCAGTATGATGGACTTTGGATTGTTTTTTTTTTCTCTCTAGTCAGGAATCAAATTATCATGATCCAATCCAACAATTTTACAGTGGTAGCTCATATCAACCATCAAGGTGGCACACATTCTCATTACCTTTTTTGGTCGAACTTTGGATCTACTTTTTTGGGCCCACATGCTTGGGATATGTTTCCTAGCGTGTCATGTTCTGATTGCTTTCAACCTCATGGTGGATCATCTTTCTGGACCAAACAAAATGTATCCCATTGATTGGTCCCTCAGTCCTCATGTTTTCATGGTGGCTATGCTCACAGTGACGTACACCTCATCTGGATGCATTTACCACCTTTTCTCAAAACCAAGTTACCTCTTTTTTTCATCTCCAGTTTCTCATCCATAAACCCTAGCTGTTGATGCATTTATCCAGGATTTGACCGACTGATACCTTTATGTTTATACTCTCATCCATCTTCTTCCCAGGGTGATATTGATCATCCATGCCACTCCATGTCAAGTTGTTCTGATTGCTCCTTACTGGCCAATACAACCCTGGTTACCTCAATTACTTCCACTCCATACTGCCCCTCTATTTTTGTCACTTCCTCTCATTCCATCCTTCTTACTCAACTTCAATTGCCAGTATTTCATCCTGCCCTTCTTAACCTTCATCTTCACACCTGGTATTTATCAGGCCCTTGGCAAGGAGATTCAAATTGTCTCAGTGGGTCGCTTTCTTTTTAGCTCATTCCATTCACCCTTCCTCAGTGACAGTTTATCAGTGTAAATGGAATGTCTTCCACCATTGGTTGTTATATCGGCATTTTTTCCCCTTCTTGGCCCACTGTTTCTTTTATTACTTAATTCCTCATTTGGCTGTTTGAACATGGAACTTTAGTCTATTGAGCAGCCTTATCATACACTTTCCATTTTTCCCAGTACCACTTTTACCTCCCTTATCCTCTCCATGTTATGGATTGGAATGTCAATGTGGTTCTTCACTGCCTTACTTTACTTCCATTTTGAACCTTTGTCCTCCTGTTCTTTGTTTCACTTGTCCCTTAAGACCTGCTTCCTACTCCTATTAGCGTGTGTGTGCATCGTCAGTCTGATATATTTGCCACTGACATCTCCCACACTCTGTATCATTACACACATGTTCTCCTTTATCTGGATTGATCTTTTCTTGCCAAGATTTCGATAGCTCGTGAAGGTAATTCTTCCCTCTTGCCAATTTTGATTCCTTCCATCTTCCACCTTTATTCCCAGTCTGATCTGAATAGGCTTTACGTCCCGTATTTGCTCTTTGTTGTTACATTTCCTGCACAATTCCTTTCGTGGTTCTCGTTCCCTCCTTTTCATTCCCTGGCAGTATTCATCTGTTCATGACTTTTCTACTTCAACACTTACCAATTGGGTTTGGCTTTTGATTCAATTGACTTATTCCTCCTTGTCTTCTTCTTCACAAAATCTGTTTCAGATGTTGTTACATCAGATCAGGCACCTTACCTTTTCCCTGACATCTCACCTCTGTTATCCAATTGAGTAAATTCCACTAGTGGGCATGTGCATTACTACTCATATGTTCATCTCCCACTGTTTGCAGTGGGTGGCTGTTTCTTCCTCATTATAATACTGTCTTCCACATGTTGCCATCCTTCAAACTTCAGTGAGACTGGGAACGTTTTTTTTTTATATACATTTTAATTTCTTTCAGGGTCATCTCCCTTGTATACTGTTAGGATCTTGCTCTTTAATGAGTGTTGCCTGTCCAGGTGTACTTAATGCACCACAAATCCGCACTGTACGACCATGCTGCTATCATAAAACGTTATATTCCTATGGCATATTATGCAAACAGTTGAGATTGAGTGTTCCACACAATTGCTCCTAGGTTTTCCTCCCGATATATTTAGAATGTACATTGGTAAAGCAGAAGGGGATAGCTGTCCATCCCTGCTGACCCTTAGATTGAATAAATAAGTGGGCTTTTCAAAATAATATTTTTGTGGTCACCTGTTGCACTGTATCAGGTGTTAACATTCCTCCAGACTCTCCACTGCATTTTTCCCTCCATGTTCTTCAAGTGGAGTAAGAGAGTCCTCGCCACTTTCCAATTCCAAGCTGTTGGGTTTGTGGACCATGGAGGTATCCTCTTGAATGTGATCTTATGTAAATAACAGAATATACAATTACATTCAGTTGATAATAGGGTACTGGTGTTCTACTGGTGTAGATGACATTGGTCCTCATTCACGTGCACCATCTTTGTCTGATGGGCTACTAGGATTGATGTTGTGCCCAGCTTCTGAGACTATCCGGAGGGTGAGGTTGTGTATCATTTATAGGGGCAATCCAATTTTATGCAGTGGTAACTGGAAGTTAGCGATGCACTCCAATGCTGTATGGTCCTGTCCAAGGGGATGAGGTTGCACAAGTACACTAATAATAAAAATGCTCCATCTCTGTACAGTGGGCTTCGAGGGTTGATGTTGCACCAGACTTCCATGATTATCTAGAGGGTGCAGTTGCTTATGATTTTAGGGCAATCCATTTCCATGTGGTGGTATCCAGAAGTTTGTGATGTGCTCCAATGCTGTACAGTTCTGTCCAAGGAGAAGATGTTGCGTTGGGGTTGATTCATCACATTGCAGTTCATCCCTTTGATTGGGTTACCCCAACCTACCATCACATGGATGTCAGTTCCCAGTGACTGGTTAAGACCATTGACCCTATTGGATCATTAAGCCACTTTGCAATGCTACTAGTTGGTTATTTGGGCTTTAGGCTTATCAACTGCCAGGGTCATTAAGGCCATCATCTACAGCCTTTTTTTCATAGAGATTGAGAGTATGTTCTTTGGTGATTTAGATTCCAATCCCACCATTTTCTCTCTTTTTTTTTGATTGTGCTCAACCTTTTTTCAGCCTTTTTCTGCAACACCTCTTTGATCACTGGGCGAAGAGTATTCCTGGTACAGAAGTGGTGTGGTCTCCCAATGATGATTCTTTATTTTGAGGATCATCAGTATACGGTATTCTTTGAATGCTTTCGAATGGTGCTTCATTACATTTATCCTTCACACTGGTCCCTCCACTTCTTCAATGTAGGATTCTAGCTATATATGAGAGTGGAGGTAATGTACCATATCGTAAGTTATAATTTTCTTATACTGAAAATATAGTTCTGATAGCTACTTTCCTCCTCTCACACTTCCTACCCTTCCTTCCCCACTGAAAACTGGTGCTTCCTTTTTTGCTTAAACTCAAACTAATAGTTTGGTAGAATCAAATAGGTGGAACCACATGTGTCAGAAGGTTGTCGCACTCTTATTGGTGGAGTATTGTCTCATGATGATTTGCATGCAAGACGCAATGGAACCATGATAATCGTGGTTGTTTGGGAGTGCAAGGCTTGTGGCATGCAAAAAAAAATTTGCTTATAAAGGCAGCACTGAATGAGAATAACTATATATGCAACAGGAGGTAGGTACCTATTGGAAATATATTTTCAGTATAGGAAAATTATAAATTTAAAACATTGCATATGTGATGTGTAAACAGCTATTTTATGATGAATTAAAACTCTTCTCTAGCTAGTGGAAAAAATGACAAATGCATAAAGAGAAAACAATAAATACAATGAAGGTTTAATTAGTTATGTTGAAGAATGAAATATTAACCCTTCCATTATGGGCTGGGTGGAATCCACTCAGCTGGTAACCATGAAAGTATCTTTGAGAGTAATTTTACTATGATTTTTGATAATGTATGCACATCTTTACAAAATTTTGCAGGTTATTGGTAAACATTACAAGACTTTCGTACACAAAATATAAGGTTTTTAGATTAAGTATTAAGATTTTTTAATTATAGATTTTCTCATCAAATTTTTCTTTCAGAATATTGACTATCCAACATTGCAAAGTAATTTTGATTTTAAGATTAAAAATACTTTTATGCAACAGAACATTTTCAAAATTCACATGTGAAATCTTTATAACCTCTAGATAATTATCTATTTTTTTATAGAAAAAAACTTTAAAGTTTATCTGTTATTTTCACAACTGTATCTCTGTATGGTTTGATTTGACAGACTTCATAACTTCCATAAAAAAAATTAGGAAATAAATATAAATTATGCTTTTTTCATTCTAGAATGA
>NW_013666270.1:190054-197488 GCF_000517525.1 Limulus polyphemus
GAACGTCGAATCTGAATCACTTGAAATAAACACGGGGGTGCTTAACTTTTTTCCAGGTGTATATTTACAAATAACTTCTTAAACTTATTTTTCTTAAAACATAGAGCACTAAATAAAGAATTATAAAAAATAATTCTCTTCTAGTTATGAACTTTGAACACATTTTCTGCTTGCCATAGGTTGCTAAGCCTTATCAAATTTCACATATGGAGGGTGTGAAACGATATAATTTTTTAGGTCTTGTATATACATTTTGAAATAACCAGAAATCATAAATTATTATTTCAATACCATAGAATTCCACTATAATTTATTAGGCCTAGTAACTAAGCTGTATTTGGGTCTAAAAATATTGAATTTAGATCTCATTAAAGAGTTACCTTATCATTTGAAATCTGTCACAAAAAGAAAGGGTTTCCTGCATAAATACTTTGCAAAGGCTCAGAGAACCATGTGGGAGACTTTCTGAGCTTTTGATTGGTTATTCACATGTCGTAGACAGGAATAGGTGTACATAAGGAAGTGTTTTCAAAAATGTAAAGATGTGGGTGGGTCTACTGTGTTTGACCCAGTAATGTAGCAATATTTCACCAAATAGAAGACATTGGAGATTCTTATTTTAGATTCTGACTTTTCATTATTGGTAATTTGAGTTCCTAATTCGTAAGAAACTATAGGCTTTGTATTTGGACATTACAAACATCTAATTTGAACCAATGCTGTATTCAAAATACCACGTGACACACAAAAATTGATATTTAGGATTTATTTTTTAATATTTACTTTCAAATTAAGAAATTAACTAATGGATTGTACTAAAATTTGAATTATTATCTAGAATTTGATATCAAACTTATTGATACATTCATAAAATAGTAGTTCAATAAGATTTTGAATGCAAGTCAACAAACACGGACATGGCCTTTGATCCGTAGTGATAGGGTTAATTAAACAGGTTCAGGGATGACTGATCAGCTTCACCTGTCAGTTTATTTCCACCTTGTAAAATAAGGCAAAACAATCAGTAGTTTGAAGTGCAACTGCCTATTTTGTAATTTACAGATCTCAACTTATTGCCAGGAAAGTGTAAGATGTAGTGTTTGGAGACAGTCAACAGCCACTATCCAGAAAAAATGTATTAGATTTCCTATACCTGGAGTGAGAAGATTTTGTCTGTTTGTACAAAACTGTTCAAATACAAAACTATGTGTGAGAGAGTTTAATTCCACACTGAAAAGTACGATGAAAGAGAGTGAAATAATGTTTCAGTTATGTAGTTTTGCTTTCTGTTTATTTTTCAGTGTGATATTAACTTCTACTTTTTAATTTTACAGCCTGCATGCTGACAGTTCCTCACTCTAACCTATTTGTGTGTATATACTGTACAGGTGATTTTCCCATATTACTTAATAGTAATAACATTTATACAGTAGTTTATAGAACTTTTATAAATTTGTACTTTTGGATGTAATTTGTATGCTCCAATCATAGGCCTTGAATGAGCTTTCTTCTTGCATCTTTATGTTTTGCAAGAATTTTAATTAGTTTCATCTTCATAAGAAATGCACCAACAAGAGCTGATTCTGGTTCTAGAATCTTCTATTTATTCATCATTTTTCTTTGAGATATCTGGCAAGCAGTAGTCTATTCCCTTGTCTTCCCTTCTTTTCATGCTTCTCAATCTTCTATGTCTGCTGCTGCTTCTTGTTCCTTTCAACTCAGTCAAGTTGCAAAGTGTAGAAGTAAGCAGGTGGATCTACTTTAACTGCTCAATCTTGGAGTAGCTGAGTTCTTTTCTCAGGTTGGTCAAATACTAGCCCATACTTTCTGATGATCATCTCTTGCTTTTCATCAGTCTCATTGGTCCCTCTTGTGGAGTTGATTTATTTATCTATTCTCATCTCCTCAACAAATTCCTTTCTTTTTCATGTATTTGTTTCATGATCAGGTGCTATCAGCTTCTTCTGTAGCCGGTTATAGGGCTGCCTTATATGCCACCTTTGGATATGGTGGGATCCATCAAGCTCTTATCTCCAGTGTTCACAGATCTTTTCTGAGACTTTTATCTATAACAACTGGTTGTATACCTTATCCAAAGTGGGACTTTGGCTTAGTATGTTTCTTAACTTCTCCTTTTGAATTATTATTAACATTTTCACTCTGTTTTTTTTTTCAAGACATAATTTTTACTTATTTCAGGTACTAGACATTCAGATATCAATGCTGTTGATGCATCATGTATCTTCTTTTCTTGGAAGGCTCTATATTTGTATCCAGATAGAGCCTTCCTAGTTATGACATGAGCTGTTAGGAAAAGTTACCACTGTTTCTCACTTAATGCGTTACTTATCCTGACTGACTCAGTTACTCTTTCAAAGGATCAGTTTTATGTCCTGTCAGGGCTGTTTGTTGTTATCTTGCATGACCAAATGATTCAGATGGTGGGGGTATACCTTATGTTGAATCATGCTCTTCAGATGTTGCTCTGACAACTTTGACAAATTGGTTATCATAGTTAGTCAGTCTTATTTACAGTAATATACCCAACCACCTTATGAATGGATTTTATGTCATCAAAACAAAGTCTGCATTTGGTAATGTCTTTGGTGTTCTGGTCTAGTATTTTTTGGAGGATGTTCTGTAAGCTGGCATGTGACAAAAATCAAATACGTTTTTAAATGTTACTGACATTACTATCTCTTCTGCTTTTGGATTCTGTTTGGTGATACTTCAAACCAGATGAAATCCCTAACATATAAATTCATTTACACTCTTTAGAAAAAAAACAAACCTAATTGTCTCTATTTTGTAATATGAGACTGTGTGTTTAGGTAGATTTGTCAACTTAGGACCCTTGTATGTTGTCCTTTTATCTCTGATTGACCTAGACACTGTTCCACCCTCTATGCTGGTGCCTTAGAAGGTGATATAAGTGGACAGAGAATGCCATCATGTTGTGTATGGTGTCTTGGCAGATACCTTTTCCCACCTTCACAAGCATGTTCTTGCATAGCATTTCAATACACTGGAGATGTGGTAACCATTCTGTAGTGTATGTCTTGTAGCTCCAATCAGGATGTAGTATTCCATACAGCTTCATTTCTCTTTTGCTGATAGATCTGGGGAATTAGTAGAATTCAATAATGAATATATCATTGGGCTTATTCATCAGTTACTTTTAACTAATCAGTTATTCTCACATGAGACTTAGATAGTTGGAATAATGAAAAACAGTAATAATTAGAAACACTAATTTCATTTAGTTGATTATTTTCATAAAATGTATCAATTTAATTGTAATTTTGGTAATTACAAGTATATCATAGGTAATTGCTTATATTGATTAATCAAGTTAATTGCTGAGCTCTACTTGTCGCATTTTCAATTTTGGATTATGTGAACTTCAGCCTTAGGATTTCATCCAGTCACTACTTAATTCCACTGTGAATCTTCCTCATGAAGTACAGGAGAAGTCTTTGTGCTTTGACTATTGCTACCAGTCTAGCCTCCACCTAGGACCCATACGTAAGAATATGCATAGCAACCCAGGTACATCCTTGTCACTTGACCTCCTTTGATATTTTAAATAAAGAGTATTTAGGATGAAGAGGTACTCTGCTGAGAAGCACACTTTTCTTTCTGAGTGTCAACAATTCTATCCACTCAGTTCTTCCAGTTTTATCTAGTCCCATGCTTATCAATCTTGTTCTGGATTCTGCTAAAGCTGTGCTTGATCAAAAAAGCTATTGTGGTCAGGTGTGTTATCTTTGCTGTTCCAAGCTGAGCATCTGGTGATCCGATTATTTTTTATTACGACACTCTCTCGTTCCATCTAAGTATGGCTATTCTGGATTACATTATTTCAGAGGTATGTCTACCTGTTTTGAATTTTACATTATTAGAATTTAAATTAATTTCAAACCTATGTAATACATTACCACCCATCTCTCCACATTTGGAAGAAGTATTTGGAGGTTGAGTCTTATATCAAAACAATTATGGAACCTCGCATGGTTGGCTGATTTGCATATTAAAAATTGTTTAAATACATAACATCTCAGTACTCTGTATAATGTTGTCATGACTGCAAACTGTCTTTTGGTTGGAAAGTAGGGTTCGTATAAATTTCCCTGGCACTTACACAATAAATCATATTGAAGGTAAGACAATAGGAACTTTGTGTAAGGTGATGCATGTAATGCAGTATATCAAGGATATTCAGAATGAAATGAAAATGTACAGGTTTGAAAATATAAGATTACAAAACATGTTGCATTATTGATAATGTTATGATTTACTAATCATGAAAAAATATTACCCTCTGTTTTAAGATTTTTAAATATTGCTCACTTTGGAACTTATTTTTCTCTCATATTACAAATATACACAATTATGATGTGTCTGTTTTAGACAAAAGTTGCCCATTTTTGAAGCAAAAACATAAATATTTTATTTAAAAATAAGATTTGGCGTAGAAGGTAAGGATTGAAATGCATACAAGGTTTATTAGTGCATATTACAGTTTTTGACATTCACAACTCTGTATTTTGTTGATGAATATGTTCTGTCATAATTGCATATATTTAGTTGTTTTTTTTGCTGTTTACAAAATTCTATACATAAACCTAGCTAAAAGTAGGTGGTACAAATAAGTGCTTATTTTTTTTTGTTTAAAAATGTAATGATAGACTTTCATACAACTGTATTTCTGTTTGTTATTGTTTACAACTTGTTCTCCATTTTATGTTAACTTCAGTTTTGCTGTATTTCAGAGTATGTTTGATTTTTGATTTCAACACTGTGGATGTGGTGAGAAGAGGTTAATATCTAACAGCTGTACACTATCAGAGATGATGTTAGGAACTTGTTAATTACTCTAGTCAAGTGAACATCTGTTTTTGTAATCATGAAGTGCTCATCTCCGGTAATGAATTACAGAACAAAAAGCGAGTAAGTAATGATTACGTTTTGTTAGTTTAACTATATTTCAAAGATTTCTGCTGATATGAAATATATAAAAAACAATTAAATAGTAAAAGTGTGACATTTTGCTTTTAGATTGATTGTAATTCTTTATTTTACTATGTTTATTTTTACCTCATTTAATAGAGGACTGCAGATAAATAATTTTAACAGCTTCTGTTGGATCTAGCTGACAAAACTAATTAGGCCTAAAGTAACAATGAGTCTGAACTCTTGTTAAACATTGATATAGCATGAAATTTTAGCACAAAAGGACCTTTTGGTCCATTTAGGCCATCCCATCCACTAAACTAAACTTTTAAAATAAAGGCCCAACACTAGCTCTTTTCATTCAAGTCTTCATCAAGACTTCCCTTATATTTACTGCTTCCACCATACCTGAAGGCAACTCATTCCAAAAGCCAACTACCCTGTTAGAAAAAATAAAACTTTTAGCTGAAGATGATTCCTACCTTGCCAAAATTTATATTTGTGTCCCCTTGTCCTATCATTCTTACTATTAAATATGAAAAAAAGATGATGCATCAACTCTCTCAATTCCCTCAATAATCTTAAACACCTCAATTAAATCCCTTATCATTATTCTTTTTCCAAGAGAAAACATTTTCAGAAATCTTAAGCTGTTCTTGTATGACAACCTTTCCATTTCAGGTGTCCTCCTAGTAGCCTTCCTCTTACCCCTTTCCAATAATCCAGTGTCCTTCCTAAGGTAAGGAGAGCCCAAAACTGAAAACAGTACTCCAAACGTGGCCTAATCAGTGACCTATACAATGAAATTATAACCTCTTCATATTTGTTTTAAATATTTCTGTAGATACAATCTAAAATCCTATTGGCCCTACCACTAGCAACTATACACTGTTTGGATGGCTTAAGAGACTTATCAACCAGAACACAAAGATCCTTTTCATATGATAACTTGCATGCATTACCTTGCATTTATTGTAATTAAAAGCCATCTGCTATTTCAACACCCCAATTCATCAAATGACCTAAATTATGTTGAAAGCAACACCCAAGAAACAAACAACTCACTAATACATTGGTAGCGTGTTTACTATTGGATCTGAACTAGCATCATCATACAAACAGCTTAGACAACTTGCATTGGAACTTTTCACAGAGTATTGGTAGTCTAACATTCACTGAAAACAGAAGTTTGCTGTTGGGATTATCATGAAAGCTACTTAACATAATAGTTTCTCAATAATACAGCCATGCTATTGAAGGATGCATTCTGAAGTTCATTCTTATTCATATTAGTGTTCCTTATTAATTTACTTAAAAGGGTTAATGGCTTTTTGTAAATTAAAACATTTAACTTTTAGGATTTACTTCCTTTCTATGTACATATATAAATTGATACTCTAAAATAAAAACAAATGCACCATAGAAAAAAGTGGAAAAAAGTATCACTTTCCTGAAAATTGGACAATGACTTATCCATTACCAGTCATATTGCTGTGTTTCAAAATATACTTGTGTAGTTGATGACTGTGCCTTAAATATAGAGGCTAATGTTTTTCATTTTTCTAAGTCATATCAAGTAGTGGTTCTATGGTTTAGTTTTTTTATCTATATTTTTGTAACACAGAAAATTGTGTTGTATGTCTGCCTTGTCTTCAAATTGTACAATATGCAGCCTTTTAAGAATTTCCATTGGAACATAAAGCAATGCATGGTATGATAATTGTGGAATTTGATCTTCAATACTTAGCCACTTTATCTTAAACCAGAGCTTTATTTTGCTTTGATTTATTCGTACCACAATATTTATCTTAGTACGCTAACAATGTTCATATTGTAGCATTGTTTGAAAAGTTGAAGTAACATCTGGTTTATCTTTCTTGGTTTATACGAAGGAAATAAAGATAGGTCACAATGTAAGACACAATAAACAATCTTTATTATTTAAAACACAAACACAATGTGTGTAGTTCAGGGAACAAAATAGTTTGGTGGATTTGATTAGCAGAAACTGCTAATTAGTATTGAATTTGATTCGAAATTAGCTGTGGAAGCTGTCCGTGGCCTGATTCAAGGTGAGATCGAGTCCTTCATGCGGCCCAGGGGTATCTCTCCAGGAGGTACCAATTTGAATTTCCATTCTGAAACAGGATATTCCTGCTCCTTCTTTCACTAGAGCTTCCTTTCATGAAGATTCATCTGATCAGTTACCTTCTGCGCCTTTTTCTGCAGTTAGTTACGCGTGTTTGTGAAGTTTTGGAGATGCATCCAATTGCTTTTGAGTCTACCTCTGCTTTGTTGTTCGATCGTTCTCCAGAGGATTATTTAGTTTTTCCTCTATTTCCTGATACTGCTGTGCATGCAGGAAGGTTTGTAACACAATTACATGAGGGTGTTACTATGCCTCCCCGCCATTTATCTGAACAACAATTCCTGGCGTATTATCGTGAGGATGATATATATGTTTGGACACTCAAAGGTTGG
>NW_013666270.1:198488-214955 GCF_000517525.1 Limulus polyphemus
TGAGGATGATATATATGTTTGGACACTCAAAGGTTGGATCTATAGGGTGCCAGGTATGAACCTGTTATCTCTCTTAACAGGTCCAAATTTTTGCGGTTTCATTTTAATTTTACTACTGTTTTAAGATACTTCCCTTCAACTATTGTCTGAAGCATATCACCGATCGCCTCATCAATTCGACGATGAAGTGGGCCATTTACTGGTCACTACTATGACATGTTTGTTTTTGATGTTGTGGTTGGTCTGTTGCTGGGACTTGTTGAGTCGTGATACATTTTTGGAGGGTATTCACTTACCTTCTTCTGCCCTTCGAGATTTTCAGGAAGCAACTTTTTTCTCTGCCTTATTTATATGCTGGAATTCCAGAATCTTTAGAAGCCAGAGTTGATATACAGCACGTTTGCAGTCTTCTTTATCGTCTTTGGCTGCTCGACTCTATTCTACTTCCACTTGTACTTCTGCATGTTCATCCCCTCGTGTCTCAAGACCCCATCCTTCCACTCCTTGTTCCATTCATTCTCTTAATCTTTTCTGTTCTTATTCTTGGGATATATCTTGCAGTTTGGTATGTGGACTTCTCCCAACACGTTCATATCTCATTACCTTTACGATCTGGCAGTTTCCTCTTCGAGGGGACTTTGTCTTCACCCTGTGGCTGTGTTGACTACCTCTACTAGATTTTAACAGGGTGGTGAATAATGTGTTATCTGACGTACAGTTATTGTTCCTTTCTCTTCTAGGGTCCCTATTGATTTTTTTGGATCCCACTAAGTGGCGAGTGTTGCCCAGTCGGGTATGCTTGTATTTAAATTCTGCACTAGCAACTTTTATATAGGTTCCTGGTTGCAGTGGACTCTGTCGAGATGAAGTGTTCCATAAGAGCATCTGGACTGCTACTCATGGACTATCATGAGTAAACCTAAAGGGGATTTTGCCAGTCCCTGCTGATCTTGGAGTTGAATCAGTCAAGATCAGTTTGCTTTTAAAAATTAGGGAACATGGTTCACCTGTTGCACTGTCTCCAGAGACCTGTTCTCTGGAACTCCCCAACACTTATGTTCCCCCCCCCCCTTACTTCTACTAGTGGAGCTCGGGAGTCCTTACCACACCCAGTTTCCAGTCACTGGGATGGTGGACAGAGGATTTACCTTCAGAGTATTGAGTTTTCTCCACTGTCGGAGAAGAAGGTGAAGTTAGGGACCCTCCTACCTGGGTCCCTGGAAGTTTTTCTCCAGTTGTCAGTAAGAGCAGGACCAACCTACGTGGGAACCTACTCATAAAAACCAGTCCAAATTTGATGCTTAGCTATCTGGCCCCCAATGTGGGATATGGATATCATCATCCCTTAAATCCTACCCAAGTTGTGGAACCTCAGCTGTTTGGTCAGGGCTGGACCATCATACTTGTATTATATTCCACCCTTTTCAATTTTATGTAGTTCTGGGTGAAGAGCATACCTGTTCTGGATGTAGTGCGGTGTTCCCCACTTTGATACCACTTCTTGTGGTACATATTTGTTCTCTACAGACACTTTCTGTATGATCTCTGTCCTCACTGGCCCCTTCGCCTTCTCAATGTGAGATTCTAGCTATTAGTGTCAGCAGAGGCATGTATGTTTTGGAAGTTATCATTTTTCTAAACTGAAAATGTATTTACAAACATACTTGCCTCCACTGGCACTCTCCCTCCCATACTCCCACTAAGAGCCAGTGTTAGTGACCGGAATGTGGTAAGTCTCAAAAGTGATTTTATTGCCTGCAGACTGCTTATATACAATTCCTGCATAGAGGGCATGTGAGGGCCGGGGTAACTCTTTGAGTTAATTAAGGTTAGATTAGGTGAAATATATAATAATAATAATATAATAAACAATTTTCACGAGGCATGTACTGGAGCAGCTTGGAGTAGCTCATGGGTAATCCAATTTGATAGAGTAACATGAGCTGCACATACCCTGAGTGATTTACAACTTATATTATAATGGCATGAATAATACTAGTAGTTAGACATGGTTCAAAGGGCAGTACAATAGTAAAATTTAAGTATAAATAAATCTATACTGGTATGAGTTTAAAGCTACTTAGGATAAACAAAAGTAGTTTCATGTTATGATTTGAAGTCATTCTAAAAAGAAAAATAGTATAATTTAGATTAATTTGATTTTTTTTGTGTGTGTGTGATTACGAGGGCAACCAAATTGACCAGCCTTGTATAGAGTTGGCGTAGAGAAAATAACAGATAAAAAAAACTGAAAAAATACATTTGAAATATATTTAGAAGGTTTTAGAGATTGTGTAAATGACATTTGATATTTTTGAGATTAAGATAAGTATTTTTAATCTTAACGTGAAAATCATTTTGCACTCAGACCGGTCAAGAAATGACTTGATATGTTCACGGACAAATCTTTATTAAAAATACTTCATTAAAAAACTGTTTTTTTTTGTGTACAAATGACTTGTAATTTTTACTAAAATCTGCTAAGTTTTGTGGAGATACACATACCGTATTATAAGTTATAGTATTAAAACTATATACAAGTAAAAATGGTCACATGGACGTCCTGGGGACCAAATCTGTATTGAGAGAATTTGTAACCGGCTCAATGATAAATGTGCAGTGCATGTACTACACATACATAGTCTATCTACTATCTAGCGAAACCACAGGGAACGGGCTTTGCAAAATCAGCGGGAAAACACTGATTTGAAGTCATTATAAAAAGAAAAATGGTATAATTTAGATTAATTAAACCACAGCCAAGGGAACGGGCTGGGAAAAATCAGCGAGATTCCCACTGTCCCTATCTACTATCTAGCGAAACCACAGTCAAGGGAACAGGCTTGGAAAAATCAGCGTGGAAAAAAGACCCTGTTGAGTAACTATGACTCTCTTAAGGTAGCCAAATGCCTCGTCATCTAATTAGTGATGCGCATGAATGGATTAACGAGATTCCCACTGTCCCTATCTACTATCTATCTTTTGTAAGTAACAGTATGTGTAGTATGATGGTAGTATAGGAAACACAATGTTCATAAGCACTTACACACTTTTACACCTATACTAACACTAAATCCCGACCACCCAGGAGGTTAACTAACATCCAAATACTTCACAAGTTTATTGGATTAGCTACAACTTTGTACACAGCCATATCATAAATCATTTTTATAAAGTACCTTAGACAATTCTTGTTGCAACCATTGTACTCCAAAGAAGCTGATAAATTCTACCCCACTGTGTTTTCAAAGCAGGGAAAGTTCTGGGAATTGTGCCACGTGTGCTTATTTGATATTGATGGTGTCATACTAAGTAAGGAGTGGCGATTCATTGCTTTATATTTGGCAGGTTTCTACTTCAGCCACTAACAGTAAAATATACATAAGAAATAGGTGTGAAAAGATTAGAATAAACTCTCAAGTGAACTTTTACATTGGAACTTAACTGATCCATACTGAAAAAGACAGACAGTACTATTCATTTTGTTTTTCTAAGTCAGCTCCTGACAGTAACATTACTACAGAAAATAAGTGTGAACAGGTGAGAAGTATAAACTTTGACCATAAGTTCTTTGAATCTTTGTGATCAATACTAACAATAATATACATTTTATTTTGCATTTTGTGACCTTTATTTTCATTATACTTTGATTACTTGTCTTACAACCTGGAGAATCAAGTATAGTGTTATAGTGGAGAAAATGACAAATATAATATAAAACTTTACTGAAAAGCATGTTTGATATTTAATTATGAGGTTTTTATTTTTGATTTGTTTTATTTATTTATTATCAAAGAGTAACTAAAATGTACAAAATAGAAAATTATTAGGTAAGGTAAGCAAAAATAATAAAAATCTTCATGGAGTATACTAGTGAGCAGCTTGTGCATTACAATATACAATATGGCAACGTGATCTGCACGTGTGCCTTGTAATTTTCAACTTGTTGGGGTATTTCAAAGATCAATAAAACAAAAAATTAATAAATATAAATAAATGTGTGCTGTTACAATAATTAAGCTATTTAGAATAAACATTTGTGGTTTCCTATTACAATTTTTAGTCATTCTAGAACAAAAGAAAGGGTAATTTAGATTTATTTCCAAATTTTTATTATGGTTATGAGGTTGGTCAAATCAACTAACACCATATAGAATTAGGGTAGAGAAAATGGCAGATAAAATATAAAGTTTTACTAAACAAAAACATTTGAAATGTATTAAGGAGATTTTTGAGATGAAGAGAAGTGTTTTTTAATCTTAACATGAAAATCACTTTGCACTCAGACTAGCAAAAAAAAGACTATATTCATGAACAAATCTGATTTTTTATATGTAAAAGACTTGTATTGTTTACTGAAAGTGCCAAATTTTGTGAAGATACACATGCTATATTAAAAGTTAGTAGTATCAAAACTATAACTACTTTAAACAAGTCCAAAGTGGTTATGTGTCAGTCAATTCAACTGAGCTTGTGTGGAAACAGTTAACTTTAAAATGCATAACATCTATACACATGCATTGATCAGAGTATGATAACTTTCTGTTGCTTTTTGTAACAACACAGATGACACAAACCCTTTTACAAAGAAATGCAATACACATATACAGTTCAAAAAATACCTTTCAAAATTAAAGTACAAGTACCAGACACAATGTGAATTACAAAAATAAACTCTTTCACATTGATACATGTCATCATACTTATCACAAATTAAACCCATTAACAAAGATATTGGTGATTAAAATACATAAATAAATCCTAGAACCAGGAAAAACACGAAAGACAATTTCAATACAAAAAGAATAATCATGTTAACATAGTAGTTTACTGTTTCACATGATATGGGACACTGGCTTAGCAGCATCTGATGCCTTGAAGATTACCTTTACCTCTTCACTGAAGCTGTGGTTGGCATTGGGGGCATACTCAGCCTTTGGGCCACCTGTATGTTCAGATTTGCTGGCCTCTCAGCTGTTGATGCCACGATGTCCAATGTGGTTTTGGATGATTTGTGGTTGACAGGGCTGTTTGGTCTCCCATGTCAGAGAAGTCAGCTAGTAACTCATCTTCACTCATGGGTTCTGTCATGTCAAACATAGGACCAGCACTGGGAGTCTTGAGGTCATACACATAAGCCAGATCTTTACCAAAGAGAAAGTCCTTTGTGTATTGGCTTTCCTCACACAGGCCTTCTATCATGCAGTCATTGAAAAGGGAGACAAGATTTGCTGGAACTTAATAAACACCACTGGTTATTTAAAGAACAAAATAGCCAGAATGGTCAATAATTTGATCTTACAGTTCAGTTTGAAAATGCAAGGTTAGATAAATTATGGTTGGTCAGAAGGTCAGCAAGATCTGTATGTTGTAAAAAGGATCATAAATGACCAGTTACAACCACACCCTTCTCTAAACCTATTTTTAAAAATGTCATCTTAGTCAAGTGACATTTCTACAGACTTCACCTGTACTCACACCCACTATCACCCATATGAAATATATCCCTAACATCTGTGATCTTCATTGAGTCCACATCTGACCAATACCTATAGCTGTTTTGCCCTCTGTTGCCTTTTGTTTTACAATGCCAAACATAGCTTATCTTCAACTCGGGTACATTCCTTCCACTACTATATGGTTATATAATCGGAGCCCAGATCCAGTAGGAAAGAAATTGGGTCAATACTGCAAAACTGGTTCCTACACACATCAGTTGACTAGTGTTAGCAAATGCTGTCCTATACTTCTGACCATTAAAATCCACTAACGTTTACATCATTTCTCACATATGACTTTTTTTTTCCAGGTACAAGTTTAGTACTAGCTGGGTATGCCTTACAAAGTTCCCCCTTACCAGTGCTACTTTCCTTCTCCTGCAGTATACTCACAGCCTACATTTTTGTGGACCTGAACGGCACTTGGTACTAAAACAATGTTAAGGAAATATTTTACAAAATGTGTGTAAAATATTACAAGCTACTTGAAAACCAAATAAAACACTGCATACACCAAGTTTATATTTGATATTATGTTTAAACCACTTTGTGAATTTTGTTCACTGCTGATAATTTTGTGCATTTGTGAATATTTTAAATTGATTCAGTTGAAATATCTTCCCCTAATTCTGCCAAAAATAAAGGTAAAACTATTTTATCTTCAACATAGTGAGTTTCTTAGTTACTCTGTTTTCAAAAACTGTCTCACTGGTTGGTAATCATAGTTGACTTATCACAAGGTCTTAATATTCAGATCAAATATTTTGTTTCCATACACAAACTGTTTAATAGTTGTGTTCTTTCTGTAACTGATCTACAATACTCATGAATAATTATTTATTACTTGTATATCTATGTAAGATTATATGCATATACTTAAATCACCATTACATTTGTTCAAACACACTAATAGCTTAAAACTAACTGTCTTAGGCTCTCATACAAATTACTTAGATAATCTTCTTGGATATTTTCCAGTGCTAAGTTTGGTAGCTGTAGCCTCGTATTGTGCTCCCACTTATGAGCTATCAAACTAAATGTTTTTCTCTACAGACATCATGAATATATTGTCACTGACAGAATTCCGGCAAACTAAGACTTTTCAGTAAGGATTAATATTCATGCTGTTACTACAATATACATATTAATATACACTCAGAGGAACAACTCCCTCACTTTACATAAAGAAGTTATATACACTTCTGGTTTAAAGAGGTGAATCTAGTAAGGACCACTCAGCCATGTTAGTGAGTGATTCTCATGAAACGTTACACAAAATTTAGCCCTGAAAAATCAGTCAGTAGCTCGGAAAGCATGGATCACAAAGCACTTTCAGGTGTATTTTTGAACTTCTAGCCATTATCTTCTGTTGTACAAACTTTTAACTGTCTAAGTTGTCATCTACTAACACCAGCTGCCATAATTGTTAATTGATCAGCTATTATCGGATATCCTACATTTTGCAGTGATAATCACTTATTAACTTGAAAATCAGAAATCACCATTTTCTTTCAGTCATTGAATTTTCTGTCAAATGAATGTTCTAGCTTGTGATAACTGGTTTATCTCAGCCACACCAATCAGGAGTCTGGCAGTGGTGGTTTGACTGACTATCAGAGCTGTCTCTCACCTTGAGATCCAGGGCTTCCTCATCTGACTCATTAAGAACAGTCAAATAAATATTTTCATATCTTTCCTTGTATCCCCTGGACTGTAGTGGGTAAAACAGTGTTATTGCCCTCTTATAACTTGTCAGTCTCTTGTAATTCCTGGTCAAGCCAGTTTTCTAGTGGTTCTTAGGTAACATACAGATGCAGCTGGTTGATGTGTACTATGCTCTTTTGGATAGCTCTTGACTGCTGTAACTTGCATATTAATGAACCAACTTATTGGACCACAAGTTGAGGTCCTTACCCAGTCATCACTGTGGCACATACATTCCTTCACTGTCTTATCATGGTATCTTTTCCTGTATATGGCATGTATAGCAGCTTTTTCGTAGCTGTTGACTTTCAAACTTGTGCATGACAACTAACACAAACTTTAATCACTACACATATTCTTGTGAATATCATGGGACATCCGCACTAGGAAGAAGATTGTACATCATGTCTACCATGAGCAACCTGTTTTCTTTTAAGTTGCAAGGTACAATATCATGACATATGGTGTTTCTCCCATATGCTTTGGTCGGTATTAAAAAACTTAAGCATATGCTTGACAGTCTTTATTACTCATTCTACTAAACTATCAGGTGGGTTAATAAAGCAAAGTGCACAACTTTGCCCCACTGAAGACTTTATGCTGCACCAAGCTCAGTTGTTGATGACAATGAGGCAGAACACATTCCTGCCCTCATAATTGCTCATGCAAGTGGTGTAGGTTAAGTGCTTTTGAGTTATGTTTCTCAGTCTGAGCTGGTAGGGCTTTACCTTGCTTCATGGCATGGAGCAACCACACTAGCTCTGAGTCCTTCAGTTGATCTTCCCACAGCTCCCAAAATGTTAATTGTTGCATCCATCCATTAGTAAAATCTTCTGTATAGCTTGTTATTATGACAGAAATGGTTTCAACTCCATAAGGTGTTCAGGGTTTGCACATTCAACAAGCAGACAGTGTCTCATTTTGTGGCAAGACAATCTTTCAGCATTTCTGTGTTACATGGCTCAATTGATACTGTATGACTGAATCATACTCCTGCAATGCTGTTATCCAAAGTGCTCTCATTCCTTTCAGATTTTTTAAAGTTCAGCAATGCATAGTCCACCTGAATAGTGAACTTTCTAGTGTTGACAGCATTTTACAAAGACTACAGGTTCAAGCAGCTTTTTTCATCATATCTGCCATCAGAAGTCATGAGTTTACAACTACTGTACTTACTTTTAGCATACCTTTGACCATCAGGAATGGAATCTGCTTGGTTTCACTCATGGCAGCAGAGTGAAGAATTGCTCATAGCAACTCATCCTGACACTTTTTTTTTACCCCAGTATTTTTTGCTCTCCACAGTTGCCATGGTAGGATACCTCCTGGCTCAAAGAGGATCTCTTGTGCCTCATGGTTCATAGTCTTTGTTGGCTGGTCACCATTGTCTCACCTGCCAGGGAAAGAGCTCTGAATGGTGGATTTCATCCATTAATGATACATTCAGTCCTCCTTGCGAGACCTTTACCAGAGCTAAAGTTGAGTTACTCTAGCTGGTGACAATCTGGGAAGTCAGTAGAGACAGTCTCATCCAGTCTTTGGCTTAAGAGATACCATTCCATCTCTGACCCTCAATCATCTGTGCTTCCATTCTGCCAGGATTGATCCTCAGGGAGCAATATCCAATCTTTCACTCTGGGTGCACCAACATTGGATGATCTTCCTGAATACAATCTAAACTTCCATTAATATATATATTTCTTTCTGTAACAAATTACATAGTTTTAACTTTTCAAAACATTTCTGCAACATCAGATAATTCTGAAATAACTTAGCTAAAGCTTGTTATTTAGTAATATTGTGTATGTACAGTATTAACCTAGTGTGCATGGGATCAGTCCATCGGCCCAATCCCATATTGGAGAAAGAATGTAGAGTTTAATTCTGAATTTATTATGTGCATCTATGAGAAATGTGGCAAGTTTTGAGTAAAATGTACAAGTCTTTTGTACACAAAAAATCAGATGTGTTACAAAAGTTTTTTGTACTTGAGATATGTCTGTGAATTTATGATGTTGGTCTGATCCAAATCTGACAAGTTGTAGTGCATGATGATATTATTGTGTAAAATAAAAGTACTTTTGTCTATTGTACAGTTTGTATAATGTATTTGCAAAGCCTCTAGAATATCTGAAATGTGTATCTACATTTCTTTCAGTATCCCTTTGTATAGTATGTGGTATTTACTTTCCTCTGCCATGAACTTTTACTAAATCATCAATGTAGGCTAACATATACAGTTGATATTTCTAACATCAAATGCATAATACCATGTTGAATAGCACTCTGTAAAAGGTCATGGCATGTGCACTTTGACCCTCCTCACAAGCACATAGAGTTAACGTAATTATGTGTTCATGTGTAAGCATTTTTACTTTTTAAAGTGTCTGACTTGTGATAACCAAACTTTCAACAGAAATCACTTGTAGATTCAAAAAAATAATTATTGGTTATACTTTTTTGAAAATCATTAATACTAATTAAATATAGTTTCTTCATTTTTGTCATAATAGGAAGTCTCGAAACTTGAGTGAAAAGAAGAGACGTGACCAGTTCAACATGCTTATCAATGAGCTTTGTTCCATGGTGTCGACCAGCAACAGAAAAATGGACAAATCCTCTGTTTTAAGGTCAACCATAGCCTTTCTCAGGAGCCATAGTGGTGAGTGTTTTTTTTTGTTTTTTTTTCTTTCTAAAGCACGAGTCTCCAAACTTTTTTGGACAAAGGCAGGGAGGTTGATTTTTTTAAGCTTCACGGGCCGGAGGGGTCGTGGTAAAATTAAGTAGGGATGCATACATGATCAGATTGGCTTTTGCTCGATTACGTTTTATTTTTGTTTTTATAATATTAAAAAATTATATTATTACTTTAATAAACTGTTGGCAAGCCGGATAAACTGAAGTCACGGGCTGGATACAGCCCGCAGGCTGTAGTTTGGAGACCCCTGTTCTAAAGCATCAACAGATACATAATGGTGAGAGTCTGAGTATTATATATATATGGTCAAGTCAGTAGTTAATATCAAAATACATTACTCACAGGGATACTCTGTATCAAGTTTAACAACTGATCATAATACTTAAAAACATAATAAAGCTGGTCAAGCACCATCAAAGAGTGCTTTCTACTTCATCATGAATGAAACAACAGATATTTAATAGTGCTCTTTTTTACTTATATCCTAACAAAATATAATACAAGTTTAGTTTAACTGTGTACCAAACCATTTAGTAGTGTATTTAGGTACAAAAGACACAAAACAATAAATAACTTAGGCTCAAGTCATACTGAATTTTTATGTGAGGTTATATGGTTTAAAAGTTATGTATCAACTGCTATCATGCCTATTTTTGCATGTTACTGCAATTCTGTTAAAAGTATGAGTGTGTTATTAAAGTTTAACAATGATGAATATACTTGTAGGAGGTTTTAATCTTAAGTCATGGTACAAAGAAAGATAACTCAGTTGTAACAATAACATAACTTTTTAAAGACAGTTTAGCTTTCAAGATGTTTTCACATGTAAGCTGTTTGATTATAAATATATTTTGTTTTTTCAGTATAAAACATCTTACAGTCATCACTTTAGAGTTGGCTTGTAGTACCCAAGTTTTGTAGTTGCAATCTTTTTTTAGAACAATCAAACAGATGCAGTAAGGAATACTACATCTATGGAATCTTTCATTTCAGCACTTGAAATTATTACTTTTGTTGTGACATTTCTCCGTAACTCTTTGGGGTTGGTCAATGTGACTGACCTTGTAACGACAAAGTAATTACCAGAGTTTTCATACTATAACTTGTAATATTTGTTGTGTATGTACTTTATGAAATTTGGCAAGCTTTCAGTAAACTTTACAAGTCTTTGTACACAAAAAATCAAATTTTAATTAAGTATTTTTACTAGAGATTTGTCTGTGAGTATATGGAATAAGAGTGTTGACTGTTCCGAGTGCAATGTGACTTTCATGTTAAGATTAAAAATACTTTTCTTCATCTGAATATTTCCAAATTTCATTTGCACAGCCTCTAAAATCTCATAAATAAATATCACACACTTTTGTCTCAGTATTTTCTGTTATTTCCTTTACCCCAATTCTATAAAGACTTAGTTGATTTGACCAACCTTATAACCATCACAAAAATATATCTAAATTACTCTTTTTTTTTCTTTCTAGATTTTGCAAGAAAAATATTATTACTTACCCTAAATAGCTTAAGACTCAAAGAATTCTACATCTGTTTATACTTAGTTTTATTATTTTATTGTCCTTTAAACCATGTTTAACTAATAATTCTTCTACACAATTTATAAATCACTTGGTGAATGTGTAGCTCATGTTACCATATTGTATGATGTAATGCACGAGCTGCTGCGAACACATCTGATGATTTTTTTTCCTTATTTTACCTAAACTAACCTTATAAGTTTCTAATTTTTACATTTGACTTATTTTTATAGCAATAAAAAAATATATACAGGAAAACAAGAAATACAATATGTTTGATCCCTTGTTTTGATTTTTGCTTCGGTTGCTGATGAAATTTAAGCCTACTTTTCTATAATGATGATACTTATACACTCAGTAATTTTTATTTACTTAAATAGTGCACCTACAAACACAAATATAACACACACAAAGTAAACAATGTCCTACAACTTTCATAATTTAACTGACTTTATAACTAAGGCAAGAGAGGTTTAAATTAATTCTCTTTGCTTCTTGATCTGAACATCATGAGGTAAACTTTCAAACTGAAGATGAAATTGGCAATATAATATGCTCTACTGAAAATGAGGTAGCATTATATGTCATTCAATGGATGAAAAAATTTGTCTTTCTGTTATGAATGATTTAGTATAAAACATCAAATGGAATTATTGGCAATTTGTGAAAGAAAGGATGTGGCAAGTGGGTCTGAATTTCTAGTTTATGACACTGTGAACAAATGAGATTGAAGGCTATAAAATTTTGATTTTACTTCAGTAATATCTATATTATAATAAGTAATTTATGTTAAATTCTGTACTTCAGAGAGGGGTCATAAATGAATTTGAGAAGGGGGAAGACCTAGAGAACAAATGTCAGGATTCTCATACTAGATAGATTGAGGATTCTTTTAAATATTTCATCATATAATTATGAACCTAAAACTTATATTAGTTGGATTTCTTGAATAAGTTGTGATGGCAAGTTTAGATGTTTAGATTGATAATAAAGTAGTTTAATTAAGTTTTGAATGTAGCTCTGTAAAAGGTCATGACATGTGCATTTTGACCTACCCATTACAAGAGGATTAAGTAAAACCTTAATTTTAATTGTCAATATATTTGCTTGTATAGATATTCACAAATTAATTTTTCTGCTTAGAACTGTGAACTGTTAAATCAACCACTTGAAGTTATCAAATGGGTTTAACATTAGAGTACTTCTTTCTGTGATTCCAGAGTATCATCAGAACTGCTGAATTATTTCCTCTGTTGTAATTGTCTGATAAAATATTCAGTCATCCTACCAATAATGTATTTTTTATTTTAAATTTTTCAAATTTTGCTATGGATGCTTTTGCTACAGTTAGGGTAGAGAAACCAAGAAATAATATATAAAATTTTGACTTGAAAATAACTTTTGGTATTCATATAGGAGGTTCTAGAGGTTATGCATATGAAATATATAAACTATAAGATAAAAAGTGATTTATTCTTAATATGAAAATCACATTGCACTCAGGCTTGTCAGTGTTTGAGCCAGACTGACTCAGTAAATTCACAGACGATTCTTTAATAAAAATACTTTATTAAAAATTATGATTTTTTGTGCACAACATACTTGTAATACTTAATAAAAGCTTGTGAAGATACACTTAGTGAATTCAAAATTAGAGTAAACATTACTATGTATATCTGCATAGAAACTGTTGGTGTAAAACACTAATGCCATTCACATAAGATTAAAATTATTTCAGAGCTTCACTATGTCATTCATGCTCCATCTGACAACAGGAACATCTTGACAATAGTCCTTCAGCATTGTTTCCATTGAAGAAAGCTTCACCATAAAGCAGTTATGCCCAAAACACACCATTTCTCCTTGAATGCTTTCCATAATGCCTTTGGTGTACAGAGGACAACAGTTTCTCAGTGGCCATTTCAAAAGTTTGACCACACAGATACCCATAAGCATTATGATGGCAATTTGACCAGTACATATGGACTAGCATGGATACCCATTTCATTCTTCAACTACTTGAAATATGTAATGGTTAAGTGGGAGATATGACAGGAAGCCTCATCTTAATTAACTCGTACTCTGTTGGTCTCATTTCCTTACAAAGCTGGTATTTCTGTATGATACAAAGGGTCCAGATCATTAGTCTGATAGTAAGTAGAGTTCATCTTGACCTTTGTATCCACTCTATCCTGACCTGTAAATACCCTTGCAGAGTATCAAGTGATGATCATGGATTCCCTTAAAAAGTTTTGTCACATTTTATTAACCACTCCACATCCTGCTATTTCTCCCCGGCTATGTACCACTCAGACAGTTTTCTACAGTTAGTCTTCTTTTTATGGATATAATGTAGAAATGACTTGTGTCACTTTTCCAGGCAGAGACCCTTCTTTGATTATATTGCATATTGTTGCCTGGAACATGTGGACAGCTTTTTCCACTGACATTTGTGTTCATGGATTCTCACCTGTTACAAGATACTGCACTTTTCTTACCATGGCTAAGGTATGACTTATTGCAGGTCTCTTACAGGATGGTCCTTGTTCCCCGAGTTCATCCATATTTCTCTTAATTCCAAAGCCATTAAGTATAAGGGATATCCATGTCTTGGAAATTCTAAATCCCAAATGAACAAGAGACCTTTCTTTGATTATATTGCATATTGTTGCCTGGAACATGTGGACAGCTTTTTCCACTGACATTTGTGTTCGTGGATTCTCACCTGTTACAAGATACTGCACTTTTCTTACCATAGCTAAGGTACGACTTATTGCAGGTCTCTTACAGGATGGTCCTGGTTCCCAGAGTTCATCCACATTTATCTTTGTTCCAAAGCCATTAAGTATAAGGGATATCCATGTCTTAGAAATTCTAAATCCCCAACTGAACACATTTTTGTGATCTGATTGTGTAGATATTTTGCATTGAAAAGGGCTGTTCCATACCCTTCACAAAAGTGATCAATTTTCAGAGGCCTCACACAACCTATGAAATGCCAAACAATATAAAAATGTAGTCCTGATATATATATATATACACAATTCCATCAAAACTACATAGACTTTGGTTGTGACATACCTTGCTGATTTGCATATCCACAATTGGTTTAATATAGTGAACTCAATGCTCTCTACATACTACATACTTGAACATTTTATTGTTAATATTTCTGTTTTCTGAATCATACCAGTCTAATGTGGACTAGCTGAATGTGTCAATAAGTTTTGTTCCAGTGGGTTTAGTTTAACTTCTTATTTGATTGCTCCTCTTTCTGAAGACATGGTCCAATTGAAAATGCCTTATTTTCTTTCATGTTGCTTCTGCTCTAATAGTGAAAAAAGAATAAGAATTTTTTTTTTTGTGGTGCTACATTGGCCATACTGTCCTTTGTAATAATATTTGTCTCGGGCTGTTTCTAATGTTCTCTAATAGTTTAAAAGGATATTTGTACTGACAGTGTAGAGTTTTTATATATTTATTATCTGATTGTGTTCCACTCAGCTCCTTCTTTCACATATCAGGATTTTACTTTATTTCTAACCTGTAATGTAAGCAGTTCTCAGAATTTCACCTAATTTTAGGACAGCCATTGGCTGTTGACCTGTGTCTGAATTGTGTAGTTTATTGCTCAGAATGGGTTGTAGGCATTCTGAGATATGTAATTTGCTTCTTCTGTTTCTTCCCTGATTGTGTAACTTCCTGATGATTTTGACTGTTAGATTGTTGACTGTTTTATTATTATTTAATTACTTGGTGGAAAAAAGAAAAGATTAAGATTTAAAAGTAAACTAAAGGTTGCTTACTGCCTGCAATTCCTCAAGGCAGAGGGAAATTTGTCAGTTCTACTCTGCAATGTATGCCACATCTCCATTGAGTTCTTGTTTGAGGAAATAAGCACTTATAATCTTAAAGTTGTTTATTTGTCCTTTTTCTAATTTGCCTTTTTTAATGATACTGCAATTTGGCTTAGACCTTGTACTAGGTGAAGATATGTTGTTAATTATCTTATCTCAGTTTGCCCAACCCCCATTCTTTTTGTTTACATCAATACCCTCCAACATCTGAAGATATTTTCCATGTTCTTTCCAACAGCAATAAATGCCAGTTAATGGCTTTCAAAGAAGCATAGCAGGATGTGGTGTATATTGGACTGCTCAGTCAAGGGCTTGAATCGCAAAGTTGAGAGTTAGTTAAATAGTTCTCACAATCCTTGATCATACAGGTCAGTGCATGTCATGGGGTTTAATAGCCATTCTCATACAACACTCGTGCTGCTGTCTAATTCTGGTTGTGTAGTGAGGACAGTGATTAGAGATGAATGAGAAAGTAATCGTAAATCTTCTGTTGAGTTACATCTTGTATGTGTTTTGGGTTGTTTTTTTTTCTGATGTTCATACTGCTGGATAGAAATGATTGGTTTATATCTGGAAGCTATTATCTGATAACAAGTAGTAGTGTCTGTATCTTTCTTTTATGATTTTACTGGAATCATAATCATTATGAATTTTCAGTTACAAGGGATTGAAATTCTAAGATTGTTGGAGCAATTAAATTCATCTTTTTTGAGTACTCTTGCTTCACTTCTTTTCCTCCCATTATATCTCTTTTGGTTATAAAAGATATTTATTTGTTTTGTCAATATTTTAAGCCTTCTTTTCTACAGCAAATCACTGTGAGCACGAGTGAACGTGTCATAACTTATGAGTACTTTCACATTTTTCCCATCATTTATTGTGAATTTCTTCTGATTTAAACCAACCAAAGGTGTATTTGCCCAAAACAGAGTTTCAAAATAGAAATCAGCAGATCCTTACATTTGAAAATGCACAAGGGCTGTAAACAGACCGTCAAACACTACATAGTGGCTGTTAGCAGGCTGATGCCATATCTCATTCTTTGTTTACAAAATTGGGCAATAAAAGCTAATTTGTATTGTTTTTCTATTAACCCTATTGCTATGAGTCATGGGTCAGAGGCCATGTCATCGTGTTTGTTGACTTGCATTCAAAATTTTATTGAACTACTATTTTAT
>NW_013666270.1:214965-225630 GCF_000517525.1 Limulus polyphemus
CTTAATTTAGAAGTAAATATTAAAAAAAAAACAATTAAACATCAATTTTTGTGTGTCACATGGTATGTTCAATGCAGCACTGGTTCAAATTAGATGTTTGTGATGTCAAAATACACAAAGTCTATAGTTTTGTATGAATTAGGAACTCAAATTACTGATATTAACAAACTAGAATATAAAATAAGATCCTCCTGTTTTTCTATTTGCTGAGACATCACTCATGTACTGAATCAAAACAGTGGCCTTGCTCACCTCTTTCCATTTTTGGAAATGGTCCCTTATATACAATTACTTGTGTATATGACGTGAATATCCAATCAAAAGCTCAGAATGTTCCACTAGTGACTTTTTAAGCCATTTTCATGTGTTAGGATCCATCTCATTCTTTCGAAACAAGATTTCAAGGAGGTAGGTTGTGTCTTTAGTTTACTCGAAATTTCATATTTTTTGAATTGACTAATTCTAATGTGTGTCTCATGCAAATCATCATGCAACAATCCTCCACCAATAAGAGTGTGACATACTCTCATTATGCATGTGACTCCCTCTGTTCAATTCTACCTAACTATCACTTCTTGTTTGGCAGTACTCGTGTTCAGATGATTTTGCTTTTGGTGCTTTTCATGTGCTTTGCACTCGTATCTTTACTAGTTTCAATTCCAAAGTGGGATTTCTTCATTAATTTTATTTCTGTTACGTCATTAATTTTTTCTGTTATATTTAAGATGCCTATTACTTTTACTTAATTTCCCAGTCTCTTTTTTTTTTTTCTCTCACATATGCATTTGTCTATCAAACATTTTTGTTTGATTCATATTTCTGAAATGAATTCTGAGATTAATGTTACCACTTCGAGTATCATACCTCATACAAACACTCTTTCACAGGCTGCTGATGGAGGTGATCTTTCATTGTATTTATCAAGAATTATCTGCCGAGAGATTGATCATTATATGTGTCATCCACCTTCTCCTGAACTTGCCCCACTTCCTCCTGAACAAACCAAACCTGCTTGGGCTGATGAAGATTTTGATAGCCTTTTTTCCACAACAAGGTTTTGCCATGTCTTCCTATGCCAAACCTGCAGACACAGCTAGGCCTAATATGGCATTTTTAGACAAGATTTCTCAGATATGTGAGGTATTATCCATTTCCCCGATTTCCTATGATCTCTGTCCTTTTTTGTTGCATTTTAGTTCTTCTTCTCCATATTTAGTTTTCCCACCCTTCCCTTGATGGTAGGGTTCATACTGAGCAATTTGCTTCACAATTGGTTGAGGTTGCCAGCATGCCTCACCCTCCACAGGATATGGATCAGTTTACTTTGGCTTACCATCAAGCTGACTGTCCATTTCTCAACTCTCAGCAGTTGAGGTCTATTTTACATTTGTTGGAATCAGTCCCTGATTTTCCTGTGCGTTTAACCCATGCTTAGTTTTCATGCCTTCTTCTTACCCTTACTTCACTTGTACAGTATTTATCTACCATTCATCTCCTTTCCGAGGCAATACACCGAGATCCTGAGGGTTTTTTTCAAGGGACAGTCTCTTCCTTATTACCTCCATATTGGCTCGTTTGTCATCTTTGGCTCTTGCTTTACGCATGTGGTTTCTCTGTTGTTGGTATCTTTTAGGTCGCAATGCGGCCATGTCACAGGTTTGTTTGCCACCAACTTATCTAAGGGATTTACGTATGGCTTCTTTTCTTTAGCAGTATGCTTGCGACCATGCACCTGATACCTTAGTCAGATGTGGAGTTTGTGCATCAATACTCAACCCTTTACTCTTTGGGAGCTTGTTTGTTGCAGTCGGAACCATGACAAGCCCCTATTCCTGTTTCCTCTCTTAGTCCTTCTCAGCCCTTACTTGTTTCTTCCTCCAGGAGTTCCTCATCTCATCATTTTATTCGACGTAGATGGGCACAACAGTACTGGTGACTACACAGTGGGTTCCAGTCTGGTGGGAGCTCGATTGTGCAAATTTGTTCCCCTTTTGTGATCTTTTGCCACAGATCAGTGTGGTATTTGGGTTTTATCAGAGGGACTTGTCCTCCAATTCCCCCCCCCCCCAACTTATTCTCGGACACTCATTTCCTTCCCTATGCCTTAGGATTCTATCACCTGCCAATGTGTGTCAGAAGCAGTACAAGACCTTTTGTCTCAATAGTCTATTGAACTTGTTCATCATCTTTCTCCAGGCTATTTGTTGTCCCCAAGAACACCAGATACTGGTGGCCTGTAATAGATTTCTCCCACCTCAATCAATTTCTTAATTTACCCCATTTTACCATGGAGTCATTTCTCACCCTCAGGTGGGCTTTTTCTCCAGGTTTGTAGATGACTAAGATTGACATTGTGAATGCTTACTTGCATATCCCAATATCTCATTAGTCACAACCATATCTTCAGTTTGTTCATCATGGGGTGGTTTATCAGTTTCTCTCACTGCCCTTCAGATTTACTTCAGCCCTGTATGATTTTTGTTGGGTAGTCAGAGTATTCGCTTGTCACCTACATGCTCTCGGGTTCCACTTTCACCATTCTAGACAACTGGCTACTGTAAGCTCATTCTAAACAGATGTCCACTCATCACACTCGTCAGCTGTTCCTGGAGGCAGCTCAACTGGGCTGGTTAATCAAATTGTAGAAGTCATTCCTTCAACCTACTCAATATCTTGTCCATTTGGGTGTTTTTTTCAACACCCATCTTAGTCAGTCCCAACCTTCTCCATAGGATGAAGTTTTCAGTTCTCAATGCTCTTACTGCTCCTTCCATAACAGCTTGCGAGGCTCTATCACAATGTGATCTTCCATGGCAGCCCTTATCCTCTTAGGTCATGCTCATATGCAGGCACTTCAGAACCAGTGGAATCTTGCACTGGATCCTTTGCTATCACTTATTACACTTCCTCCTATCCAAGTTGATGATCTGCAATGGTGGTTGGACAAAACTCGCACATCGGCGGGTGTCTTGCTTCCTACTTGTCATCCAGATTTACACATTTTCATGGACTCATCTCTTCAGGAATGGTGGTCGTTGGTTGATCAACAGGAAGCTTCAGGATATTGGTCTGTGAACATCCTGAAACTACTTGCTATACATCAGGTTTTGGTTCATTTTCTCCATCTGGCCAGAAATTATCTAGTAATGATTTCTTCTGACAATTCTATAGTGGTTGCTTATCTCAATCAATAGGCCAGCACCTGTTCTTGATCCCTCTGTATTTATACATTGGATCTTCTTTTTCAGGTCTACATGCAAGATATTCCTATCATTGCATCTCATGTTGTGGGTTCTTTCAATCTTGTTGCAGATCAGCTTTCCTGTCCAGACAAAACCCATCCAATTGAGTGGTCTCTCAATCCTCTTGTTTTCTTGCTTTACTTTCAGTGGGGTGCTCCTCACATAGATACTTTTGCCACATCCCTTAACCACAAATTACATCTATTTTGGTCTCTGGTGACTTATTCTCTTGCTCTGGCTTTTGGTGCTTTCAGCCAGGATTGGCCCAACATATACCTATATGTTTATCCTCCCATTTGACTTCTTCACCAGGTGATTTTGATCATCCATACCACTCCATGTCAAGTCCTTGTGACTGCTCCTTACTGTCTGGCTCAGCTGTGGTTTCCACGGCTTCTCCAACTTCAGCTTACCATTACCTCTTCCTCTGTCTCCCTCCTTCTTTGTCTTCATGCCTGTTTTTTATCTGGTTCTTTGCAAGAAGATCTGGCTTGTCCCGACAAGTAGCATCATCTCTGGTGTTGATGATGTGAGTATTTTCACATACTCTTTATCATCCTACATATATTCTCATGTATCCGGATAATTCTTTCCTCCCCAAACTTTGGCAGCTAAGGAAGGTAACACCTCCTTTTCACCAATTTCTCTTTCTTCCATTTCCAACCTTTATCCTAGGCCTGATCTGGACAGACTCCTATGTCCTGTACTTGCTCTTCACTGTTATATTGCCTGCATAGCTTCCTTACATGGTGCCCATTCGTGCCTTTTTATTCCTTGGCAGCCATCCTCTGTTTGTGATCTTTCTCCATCCGCCCTCACCAATTGGGTTCACCTTTTGATTCTGTTGACTTATTCATCTTTATCGTCTTTCTCCCATACTTTGTTCCAGGTGTCTTGTTGTTAAATCGACACTTTACCTTTTCTCTGGTTTCTCATTTTCAGTTGGGCATGTGGACTACTTCTAATATGTTCATCTCTCACTATATGTATAGGATCGTGGTTTCCGCCTCTTCAGGCTGTCTTCCGCCTGTAGCCATTCTTCAGATGTCAGTAAGATTTTGACAGGTTAAGTTATCTTTTATTATTCTGTAGTTTCTTTTCAGAGGCCTTATTTCCATTTTTATTATTATTATTCATTGTTTGAATCCTGGTCTTTGGCGAGTGGTTCCTGACCAGGTTAACTGTTCAAATCTGCACTGTCAAACCCTTTCAATTTGCATATTATAATTCCATTGACATGCAATGCACACTGCTGAGATGGGGTGTTCCACAAGATTGCTTGTAGGTTTATCCTTGCGATATATTTACTTCATTAATATGCCTGTCCCGGACCGTACTCACCCATAGAACTCATGGGTAAAGCAGAAGGAGATAGTTGCCCATTCCTGCCAGGCCTTTTATTGAATAAATTGGTATGGTCTGCTTTTAAAAAATAGGGTTTCGTGGTCACCCATTGCACTGTCTCAGGTGTTGTTCCTCCTGACTCTCCACCGCAATTTACTCCCTTTTCTTCTAGTGGAGTTTAAGAGTCCTTACCCACTTTCAAGCTACTGGGGTGGTGTACTGTGGAAACATCCTTCTGAATTGGCTAATGAAATACAAACAAAATAATTATAAAACATTCAGATGAGAGTAGGACAGTGGTGTTCTACTGGTATAGATGATATGATATCCTCCAATATGACACAAAAAAATATATGGGAGTGAGATGTGAAAATTGCAGTTCACCCCTTCGATTGGGATCCCTCATCCTACCCCCATGTGGATGTCGGTTCCCAGTGGCTGGATTTTCAATTTAGAGTAGAACCAATCAACATAAGTCCTCACACATGTATTACAGATGTCTATATTCCTCCCTCATTTATACTCCATCAGTTTTGTGGGTTACGGTGGAGATAATTCTGGTTTGTTATGGTTCTTTCCCTTCTGCTATCCCTCGATGTTCCTGATTCCAAGGATGTTAATTCAATTTGGGTGGTTCTGGTCAATTGCACTTTTGAGGGAGGTGGTTTATATTGTGAAGACATATTTTCGATACAGGATGTCAGGTTCCCAGATTGATTTAGCAATTTATCATATTCACATTTACCCCATTCATGAGTCGGGGGTACTAGATTCCCTCAGGTCTCATGAATTTGAGATGAAGACAGTATGATTCTCTTTTCTACCCCTGCCAGATGGCTGGGTTTGGGAATGTAGTTGACTTGCCATGGGTATGATCCCCTTTCCTACCCCCACTGAGGATGTGTGTGGCTGGAATAATTAAGTGTGCAGCATTTGATTGCTTGGTGTGTGGCCATGCAGCTGCACAGCTTAGAAGGAACACTGCTGTACACCTTGGAGCACATCCAGTTTCACTTTCCCCCATATTACTCTCTGTAGAGGATTCATCTACAGCCTCTCATCATCAGGATTGAGAGTATGTTCTTTGGTGATTTGGATTGCAATCCCACGATTTTCTTCTTTTTTTTTTCTTTTTTTTTGGTTGTGCTCCTCCTTTTTTTCCACCTTTTTCTGCAAAACTTCTTTGCACACTGGGTGAAGAGTATTCCTGGTACAGAAGTGATGCTTCTTTCTTTTCCTCTCACCGGTCTGTCCACCTACTCAGTGTGGGATTCTAGCTATTTATGTAAGAAGAGGTAATATACCATATGGGAATTTATAATATTCCTATACTGAAAATGTATTTCCTATAGGTACTTACCTCTGCTTACGCTTCCAACTCTTCCTCCCCACTGAAAATTTGTACTTCCATTTTCTACCAAAACTTGAAGTGATAGTTTGGTAGAATTGAATAGAGAGAGTGACATGTGTAATGAGAGTATGTCACACTCCTATTGGTGGGGGGTTGTCGCATGATCATTTGCATGAGAGACTCATTGGAATCGGTCAATTCCAGTTGAGGGGAGATAAAAGGTTTGTGGCATACATAAAATATTTTTGGCATATAGAGAGAGCAGCACTGAACGAGAATAGCTATTTATGTGAGTGAAGGTAAGTACCTATTGGAAATAAATTTTCAGTATTAGAAAATTATAGCATCACATCTAAAAATTGAGTTAATTTGAAGTAAATCTACTGTGTATAGTCATTTGTATGTAACAAGGTCTTTTGTCATGTTTGTGTTTAACAGCTAGCTAGTGGAGCATATTCAATCATTATACACATACATATTGTGTACAGGAAACTCATCTCCATCAACAGTATCATCATCAAAGATTCCTATGCAATCAGTTCTTGAAAAAGAATTTCATCTGTTTCAGCCTCATCATGGCCTCCATAATCACTTCAATCTTCATCTCAAACAGAATCTATTTCAGTGTACATGTGTAACTTTCATTTCTTGACTGCACATTCTACATGCATGTTAGAAGAATTTGCATCATATTTCCTTTTCTTCCTTTTTCCCATAAATATCTCCAAGGCTGCCTCTGAAATCTGTTCCTTTTCCTCATATGTCCATACAAAATCATTTGTTTTAACCCTATCGCTACAGGTCTTCCTATGGTCAGAGGTCAAAGGGCATGTCATCACATTTGTAGACTTGCATTCAAAATTTTATTGAACCACTATTTTATGAATGTATGTTAATAACTTTGATATCAAATTGTATATTATGATTCAACTTTTAGTATTATGCATTAGTTACTTTCTTAATTTAAATATAATTTTTTTGTGTCACATGGTTTGTTGAATGCAGCTTTGGTTCAACTTAGATGTTTGTGATGTCCAACTACAAAATTTATAGTTTTTTTCGAATTAAAAACTCGGATTACCAATGTTGACAAGCTAGAAAATAAAGTAAGAACCTCTTATCTTTTCTATTTGCTGAGATATCACTATATTTAGAGGATCAAACCCAGTGACCCAGCTCACTTTTTTTGGAAATACTTCCTTATATACACCCGCTTTCTTCTCTCATAGCTTTATAAGCAATTGAAAGCTCAGAATTTCCTCCATGTGATAACAGATAATATAAAAGTTTTTCTGAAAAAAAAATGTCATAATTATCTGGAGGTTGTAAAGATTTCACATGTGAAATTTGGCAATTGTCTTAAGCATAAAAGTATTTTTAATTTTAAAATCAAAATTACTCTGCATGATGGATAGTCAACATTTGAAAAGAAAGAATGCATGAGCAAATCATTACTTAAAATATCTTAAAACTTAATTTAAAAAATCTGATATTTTTTGTAAAAAACCCTTGTAATGCTTACTGATGATTTTAAAAATTTTGTGAAGATATGCATACTGTATTAAAAGTTATAGTATGAAAACTATAATAAGCACAAAACGGTTATGAGGTTGGTCCCTGGGACCCAGCCTGTAGTGAGAGAGTTAATCAATACAAGGTTTTTTCCACTGTTCCATGTTTTAAGCTGAGCCTTTGGTCAGTGAGCATGCAGTTAAGGTGACTAAGCCCTGCCTCAACTGCATTATTACTGGGCCCTATGCAGAGCATTGTTTTCACCATCATACGAACATTCTTAAATTCCTTCCTTCTGTATAGAAATGCATCCTCCCAGAGATCCTTAGTTTTGACTCTATTCATGTAGCATTTAACCATTCTCTTGACTTCTTTCCATTCTGAGCTTATCTTTATTTTATCAAAATTGCTCATTTTTAATGCCTCATAAAAATGCTGTGCAAGTGAATTTAAACACTCAATTTACCTGGGGATGTTACTCCAACTTACTAGATCTATGCAAAATATAATTTGATAAAATTCACCAAAGTGAGGAGAATCTTAATTCAAGACAGTAGTGTGTTCTTTGTTTTCTTTTTCTGGTGCCCTGTTTTAAGCAAAGTGCTGTGCTCTTAATATACCAAGAACATAATTTAAAGTCTTCCTTCTGTTTTAAGAGTCCATGAAGTTTAACCAATACTATTCTCTCCTTCCAAGTTGCAAGGGAATTCTATATTGCTCAAGCAAGAATTACCCAATTACTCAGTAAGTGATTTACTCCAAGTCTTATGTGTGCAACAAATGGTGTACCATGCACTTTGGTAAAATTAAAATGCTGTTTCTGAAAGCCTTTTGAGCTTTCCAGATTGTTTGAATAAGTAATATATGGTTGTCATGAAGTCTTTCACATCAGCAAATGATGTAGATACTATTTTTCAATGCCATTTCAACTCTATAGAAAATGTAATGAATGCCCAGAATCCAATGGTGATTGTCATTTTTCAGTTTTGTTAGCAATCCTTTGTAAAAAATCGAGAATTTACAGAGGCTCCATCAGCTGTAACCAAAACTAGCAATGCTTCTCGTTAGATTACTTGTATCTACCTTACTGTTTTAGGAACAATAGTTTTCCAATACAATAACTTACCTTTTCTCACAAAACAGCTTTCCTTGATTTGTACTGTCCTCTGTATGTAAAAAAATTTTGCCCTCCACTAGCCTTTACACTCCCACTAATCTCCACGTGTTTTTCATGTGGTATAGCTGCATTGTAGCATGCAGATAAGCATGTGACATTTCCACCAACAGGAAAGTGACACATCCTCCTAGCACAGCTGACTCCTATACAGTAGAAGCCAATCTTCACTTCCCAATTTGGCACAACAGTGATCAGTCGTCTCGCTCACTGCTTCTTTTTTTTTTTGTGTGTACAATGTTTTTACGCTTCGAAAAATTTGAGACTTCAAAAATTTCTTCCCTAGTTTTTTTGCCTGGAATTTATTTTTTAGTGTACTTTAAGTGGATTTCATTTTAAATATTTTTCCATGAATGTCTTATTATGAATTCACAGTTCCATTTCACTACTACATTAGCTTCAAACACTATTAGTGACCAACAACCTAACATGATTGCTTCAAGTCTGATGCTATTGGCTAAGGATATTTCAGATCTTGTGAGACTCGAGATGTCTTCCATCATGTAGGCTGAAGGATCTCCTGACCCTCAAACACTTCTCTCCTTCTTAAGGGAGCCAGAACAGGATGATGAGGATTTGGACAGCCTTTTTCCTCCCCCTTTGAGCTGCAGTCTCATTCTCTTATCGTGGAAATGCCACAACCTTCTTTCTGTGTTTGGAGTTAGTTTTACAGGTATTTTCTGTATTGACTTTGTCTACTTTATCTTATGACTCATCCCCTTCCCTTTTGACAGAAGCATCTACCACCAAATATTTGTCCTTCCTCCCTCACTTGACATTGGGGTCCACACTGAGCAGTCAGCCCAGCTACTGCATTCAGGGGGTCAGCATGCCATGCCCCCATGATTGGCAGAGGCTCTTGCTTTGGCTTACCATCACTCGATGTAACCTTTTCTGGGTACTCAACATTTGGATTCACTCTTTTTGTAGACCCCAAGAAGATGAGAACTGGCATTCTATTATGGATCTCTCCTGTCTGAACTACTACTTGGAAGCTCCTCTGTTCATCATGGAGTCTATCCTGTCTCTTTGAAGGGCTTTACTCCAGTTCTTTGGATGATGAAGTATGATGTATAAGATGCTTACCTCTATATTCCCATTTTCCCAGCATCTTGTCGTTATCTTTTCTTCATCCATAGGGACTGTACATATCCATTTGAAGCACTCCCTTTTGGGCTGGCCTCAGCTCCCTATGTTTTTTGTTGGCGAAACATTTGCCCAACTTATTCATTCACAAAGGGCTTTGTTTTCATCATTACATAGATGACTGGCTACTTCTAGCTCCTTCATTTTTGGCCTCTTCCAACAACATGCAGTTTCTTCTCAAGGAAGCTGCATAGGTGAGTTGGCTGGTCAAGATGGAGAAGTCCATTCTCACATTGACCCAATACCTCTTTCATCTTTGGGTATTCTTCATCTCCCATCAGCCTCCTTCTGTCTGACTGTGTTCCATAGAGCTTATAATTCAGGAGGCACAATCCTCACCTTTTCTTCCTACTTGAGAGGTTCTTTCTCTTTTGGGGACTTGGGCTTCCTTGAAGGGTCTTATTCCACTTGGCTGTGCCTACATGCAGTCTCTTCAGTGGGTCCTTCTGGATCAATGGAACCTCACTGGAGATTCCCTGGATTACCTGGTGTCCCTTCCTACTTCCCTCCAGACCAATTTTGCATGGTGGCTCGACAGATACAACACAATGACTGGTGTCCCTCTTCCTCCTCCATGACCAGAGGTGCATCTTTTTATGGACATTTCTCTGTAGGGCTGGGAGACATACTATGATTTCCAAGAGATCTTGGGCCATTGCTCTTTAGTCAAATTGAGTTTTCACATCAATATTCTGGAACTACTGGCTGTTGGTCAGGCAATGGATCATTTATTGCCAGCTTTGAGGGGCAAAACAGTGATGATCCACTCCAACAACTCTATTGTTGTCGCTTACATCACTCAGCAAGGTGGCACCCAGTCGAGATCACTGTCTTCACACACACACACACACACACACACACACACACACACACACACACACACACACACACACACA
>NW_013666270.1:226070-244204 GCF_000517525.1 Limulus polyphemus
CACACACACACACACACACACTGGACATGCTGTTCTCAGCCTGCATCCTTCACATTTGTATGCTGGTTTGTCCTGTCAGGTGGTTATACTCTTGGTTTTGTACTACATGACTGGATGTGTTTGTTACCCATATGAATACCAAACTCCATCTATTTTGGTCTCCTGTTCCTCATCCTTTGGCTTTGATGATAGATACCCTCAATCAGCATTAGACAGACCTCTTCATTTATGCCTATCACCCCACCCATCTTCTTCCCAGGATTTTTCTACCATCCAAACTACTCTGTATCGAGTCCTTCTAGTGGTTCTGATCTGGCCAGCTCAACTTTGATTCCCTCTACTTCTCCCTCTTCAGTTGTCACCACTGTTACCTCATCCTCTTTAACCTTCTCGTCTTCATCAACCTTATTCAGCAGTGCTTCATCTGTCCATTCCACATGGTTTTTGCACAGTCCCTTGTGCAAGGTTCTGGATTTTCCCCCTGGGTAGCATCCCTTCTTTCCTACTCTGTCTACTCCTCTTCTTTGTCCTTGTACCAACATAAATGACATATTTGTTACCATTGGTCTATTCTTCAAGGATTTGCCTCTTCCTCTCATTCTGTCCCTCACCTTTCTAAATATTTTACCTGACATTTTGATAATGGTGTTTCTGTTGCTGGTTATAGAGCCTCATTATTGTCTATCTTTTGTTTTTCCCGATTTTGTCAGGTTTTTTCTTTTCCTGTTATTTCTCTCTTGTTTCATTTTTTTGTCTCTATCATCTTCCTCGACCTATTCCTTGCCAGGTTGGGATCATAATGTTGTCCTCCATGCCATTTCTCTACCTCTGTTTGAACCTTTGGCTTCCTGTTCCATACATCACCTACTCTTGAAAATGTTTTTCTTCCTTTTGTTAACTTGTGGATGTCGAAGGTCAGATGTGTTTGCCATTGTTGTCTCTTGCATTCTTTACTACTGAACCTATGTTCTCCTTCCTACCAAAAATATTGCTGCACATGAGGGTAATGTTGCATTCACTCTCATTTCCCTTTCTTCCATTTAACATGTATATTCACATTCTGATCCTGATCTTCTCCTGTGTCTGGTCAGGGCTCTGAGGTGTTCAGTGGTTTGCACAACTCCATTGTGCTCTTCTCATTCACTTTTGTTTATACATTGGAATCATTCAGTTTCCTGTGACTTTTTTCCTATTCTCCTGACTGGTTGGGTTTGGCAACTCCTCCGTATAGACCATTCCTCCTTGTCTCCTGACTCCCATCATCTTTTCCATGTCTCTGCTTATTAGTTTCATCACCTCACAATGTCTTTGGCTGCTTGTCTTCATAGTCATTTGGAAGAGATTATCCAGGCTGGCAGGTGGGCCATCCCTCACACTTTCGTGTCACATTAACTGCATCATCTGGCAGGTTCTTTCTCAGCCAGATATCATCTACTTCCTGTCACCACCCTTCACTTATCAGTTCATCTTTGAGTAGGTAAGTGTCATTTTTCTTCTTTATTTCATAATAACAGGGCCTTCTTTCATTTCGTTTTTGGATCCAGCTCTGAGGTGAGTGGTGCTTGTCCAGGTATACTAATTCTTAAATCTGCACCGTGTGAACGTTCCAGTGCTAACACTTACTGTTGAAATGGGGTGTTTCACAAGACTGCTTGTAGGTTCATCTATGCAGTGTTTTGCTTTATAAGTATGTTCATCCTGGACTATACACTCAGGGACTAACATGAGAAAAGCAGAAGGGGATTTCTGCCCATCCCTACTGCTCTTTGGATTGACTGTATCAGGAATGGTCTGCTTTTCAGTTACCTGTTGCATTGCTCCAGTATTGCATTCCTTTGGAATCTCCAACACATTTTTTTCCCACACGCATTCTTCCAGTGGAGTATAGGAGTCCTTACCACTTACAAGCTCCTAGCCACTGGGATGGTGGATCATGGAGGCTTTCTCCTGTGTTCAATTCCACTTAGTTGAGATTAGGGAGGTGGTGTGAATATCCTCTTACCATGGATCTGATGTACAATTCCAGATGTCGTACAGTATGGACTGGATTTTTCCATCACATTTCTAAATATAGTTCACCCCTCCGACTGGGAACGCACCTTCCTACTGTCGTCAGTTCCCAAGTGACTGGTGTTGGTTGGACCCAGACCAGTCAACATAAGTCCTCACATGCGAGTGGGCTGGGACCCTCCTTCTATTCTAGACTGGATGATACATTCTCAATGCAGCATGTTTTTGGACTTGAGTTGATCTTTCACCTACCTGCCATCAGATGTCAGTTCCTGGGGAAATGGAAGTAATTCTTCCATTCTGGTTCCTGGGTCTGAGGTGAATGGTAGAGGACCCTTGTCCTACTGTGGGCCGATCGATCAATCTCAGTACCACTGGTTTTGGACTGGAGTTGACCTCCCACTTATGGTTCAATGCTTCCTAGCCATTCTACTCAAGTGGCACTTTTTGGATTTTCCTACACATTCATTTATCTCAGGCAAAGAGTACACCAGGTTCAGATGCCCCCCAGATGTGTGTTTCCTCTCCATTGAGATGTCACTCTTCTTGAGTGCTCTTCAGATGATTTCTCGGGGTGTCTCATCTAGGTTACTTCTACACTGGCCCCCTCCACAGGGTCAGTGTGGGATTCTAGCTGTTTTGTGAGAGAAGGTAAGTTATCATATCAGAAGTCAGTATTTTCCTAAACTGAAAATATATTTCCAGTTGATACTTACTTCCTCTCACACTTCCCACCCATCGTCCCCACTTCCAGTGTTTTTTCATGCCTGATCTTGAAGTGAAGATTGGATTCTACTGCATAGAGGGAGTTGGATGTGCTAGGAGGATGTGTCGCACTCCTATTGGCGGAGGGTTCTTGCATACTTATTTGCATGCTAAACTGCAGCTATACCACGTGGAGATAAGTGGGAGCATAAAGGCTAGTGGTGGGCAAACGTTGGCACATATAGGGGGCAGTACAAATTGAGGAAAAGCTGTTTGTTAGAGGAGATAAGTATCTATCAGAAATATATTTTCAGTTAAGGAACATATTAGCTTTCCTCTGCTTTGTGTAGATGCTTGTAATTTACATACAAAGATAGGGCAACATTTGATTTTACTTTTGAGTCAAAGGTGAAATTATAGTATACTGACTGTAATGACAAACAATGAAGGAATATTGTTACAAATTTGAGTAATGCGTACAAACACAAGATAAGATATATACATGCCTAAAGCATTTGATGTGTTTTAAGTCAAATGGTGAGTGACAGTGTACTTTATTATGAAATCAGTGTTATATTTATACTTGTTCACCTCTTGCTGATTGTACCCTTTTCACTTCTTTTTGGATCTTCTCACTGTATTTAGCACAAAGCTTGCACAAAGTATTTGTTACAATGTCTCTTCCTGGGGTGTCCTTTGAAGAAGAATATATATAATTTGTCCACTGAGATTCCATTTGCCATTTTATGTGGCTTAGGAGCAACAGTGCAATGGTGCCCAACAAACTTGAAGGCCTGAATCAGGTGTTTTGTAATAAATAGCTGATTAATTTTTCTAGCTTATTTTCACATGCACACCACTCACTTCAGATAGCAGTACTTTGAATTTTTAATAAGTTACTCATTGTATCCAGTGCTTTAACAAGCAAATGGTTAAAAACCTGCCTTTTTACACTTTGCTACAGTCTAATGTAATTTGCTCAGAATTAAACTCATCATTTATACTCAGTGCACTTGCTTGTATTACAATTTTTTTTAACCGTATACAATTAGAATAGTGTCACCTGTTAGCATTTGAGTAGAAAAATGTTTATTGCTTTGTAGTACTTGTTTTTTGAAGTGTTAATCTACTTTTGAGTAAAGATGTGATGCTCATATTTTTCACATTTTCATTATAGTTTCAATAGGACCAGTGTTTGAGTAGATTGCCATGTGAAACTTTTAAAAAAAATATTTCATTCTGTTCACCATTTTGTTTCATATTTTGTGTTTTTTTGTTTATACATATAATTTTCATTTCATACTTAATTTTATGAGTGAATAGAAGTGATGTAATTAGTTTTGTCACAAGAAAAGATGTGTTAGCATTAACAATGAGTGCTCTAGGTACTTTTGTGGTTGTTCCATATAATTAATATAGTCACTTCTGGTATAAAGTATTATAGTATACTGTACAGTGAGGGTGAGTCAGTTTGTATGGCATTGTATAATTGTTATAATTACGTACATATTATAAACTTAAGAATTTAATGTAAAATATTAACCTATAGTGTATGTTCATGTCAGTAATGTATGAATGTGTATGTTTGTGTGGCTATATACTATTTCAAATATTAAAAAATATTTTTCCAAATAATCAATAAAACTTTACTCATTACAGAAGTATCAGTTCAGTCACAGTCATTGGAAATACAGGAAAACTGGAAGCCTTCATTTTTATCAAATGAAGAATTCACACACTTAACACTTGAAGTAAGTCATGTTTATGGTTTTTAAATTTTCTTAGGAAGTAGAGGATCTTATATGTACTTCTCTTTTGTTTTTCAACTTTTAACAAAATTTGGTAGGAATACTTCTTAAGATGTGAACAGCCTAGAAAAACAGTTCTTCTATTTTGGTTATGTACCTTCATCTTCTAATATAAGTATAAAATATTGAAATTGACATTTTGTACTTATTAGTGTATTTGTTACTCTAACTTCAATACATTTCTAACAAATCTGATAGGAATGTTTTATAGTTTTTTAAATACTTTTTATTGGGTGTGACATAGTTATCCTCTTACAAATAACTAAATGTCAATTACATACAGGATCCTTTCATTTTTGTATGCAATTTTAGGTTAATAGAACCTAAAAGATGAATAGGTTCTTGTTTTACTTGCCATTTTTTGAGAACTGTGAAGGAATATTTCATCATTCACACACATTTGCAAGAAAATTCAAAGGTACGATAGTGGCTCATTTATTTTTATAAAAAACATAACTATTACTTTACATATTTTCTATGTATGTTGTGTTTTCACAATTACTTAATTCAGTAAAATCTTTTGCTGAAAATTCAAAATTATTGTGCATGTACAGTATTGGAAATAATTATGGAAAAGTTGAAAAAAATACTGTGGGAATGCCATCCCTTTTCCATCTGAAAATCAACTGTCATAGTACTGTGATTAGTTGTTATACAACCAATAATGGCTTCCATTACTGAAATACCACATGACAAGTGTATAAAAATGAAAGTTTTGGCTGGTCCAGAATAGTTTATATGAAAAATTGTGGCCAGATCCTGTTTTTTCAATAGGAGCTGTATGCATAGATCTTGCCAACATCCTTACTGTCATTATAGATGTGAATGTTACCTCAAAAACAGTAAGATACATATTATTATGAAGTGGTCTCAATGGGCATGAAGGTGCTCAAAAACTGCTACTAAAAGGATGTAATCAAATCAGAAGATTGAAATGGGCATTGGATCAGAAACAATGGAATGAACAAAGCTGGAGAGGTGTGTTCTTTACAAATGATTCTAAATTAGAATTGTTTGGCATCAATCAATGTACAGCATCTACAGTTAAGCATGGTTAGGTATAACTACAAACATGGGGCTGCATATCAGCCAACTGTGCTGTTGATACCATAACTAGTGACAAATACAAGCAGATTCTGAACCATCATGCTGTTTCCTCAGAAACATTACTGCTTGGTTAAAAACTTGTCTTTGAGCAAGACAGTACGGTAAATTGATATTTTGACAGAAAAGAAGCTGATGGAACACTCGCAACTATAGCTTTGAGTGCACAAAGTCCCAGTATGAAAATTCCTAAGGCTATATAGGATATTGTAAAAACTCAGAAGGTAAAAAGTATGATCAGACAATTTGGTTAAATTATGGGGAGCAATAAAAGACATTTAGAATAATATTACAAAATTGTACTTTAATAAACTGTATGGCAACATGAAAAAAAAATGTTCTGTAAGTCTGCTGTATAGCAAAAATCTCGTATGCAAAAATTTGTTATACTGTACAACTTATTTGTTTTTCTTTTGTAGATACTGTGATAATATTTTGTACCAATAATAAATTCATTATCTATTTGTCATTACTCATTGTTTGTCATTCCTTTACCGCTTGTGTACTTCCAAACTTATTTACATTACTGTATTTTATCAGTTAGCATATTTTTACATAATAGCCCATTTGCTGAAAAATAACATTTAGAATTTAAGAAATGTATTTGTTAAATGGGATTTTTTGCAATACATGAGGATGGTGATGTAACTAATTAAAATTAATTTTACTTGTTTCTTTTAGGCTCTGGATGGTTTTATTCTGGTTTTTTCATCATGTGGTAGAATTCTCTATGCCTCAGAAAGTATAACTACTTTGTTAGGATACCTGCCAGTAAGTACTTCATAAGCATTACAGTATGTAAAAGGAATAACTTCATTTTTTACTAGTACCATGCACACTTTTCTATACATCGCTCTAAGAGTCTCATTTTTAATTTAAAAGTCTCATATATATGTGTATATAAACACACACACACACACACACACACACACACACACACACACACATGTATATATGTTTGTTTTCACTTAAGAACAATAAGTTCAGCTAATTTGCATTAATTTGTCATAGAAAATACAGTGTAATTCAAGCTTACTTCAACAGGTGATGTTAATAATGGCTGGAGACGGCTTGAATGGGTAATGAAGAAAAACTTTAATAAGTTTAACATAACAGCAAATGTACAACGTTTCGACAAGGTTTTGTCATCATCAGGTACCCATAAAATAACGAACATTAACTGTACAGAATTGTACATCTGAGAAACTGGAAGAACCAGATTCACCAAACACAATAAAAAAAAACATCCCATGTTTACCACCATTGCAACTCAAAAACCCACAGTATATCTGTAATTTTAAACAAAGAACTAAACATCAATGAACGCAGAATAAAGGAAGCTATCTTAATTGAACAAAACAGCTCTACCCTAAACCAACTTTATATTAAAGTTTTTCTTCATTACCCATTCAAGCCGTCTCCAGCTATTATTAGTCTCAAAGTGGGTTCCTCGTCACCGAATTTGAAGGTGATGTTAAATGATATGAGCCAGCTGACACTCCTTTAAAACTAATATTTATTTTAGTTTGTTTTAAACATAAATAAAGCCCACTAAACAATTAATAAGTTTTATGCACATAGATAGTAATTAAAGTTTTTCTCTCTAACTATGCATACTGGCTTGGTCAATTTAACCAACCTCTTAAAACAACCATGTTACCATGAAACTGTACATACTATAACTCTGAATGTACTATGTTCATTTTTAATAAAGTATTTTTACTAAATATTTTCCTGGAAATTTACATAGCTTTTACAGAGTCAGTCTGGGTAAAGGGTGATTTTCATGCTAACAGTAAAAATACTTATTTTCATCTGCTGATGTTCTGATTGGTTTCACATTCATGTAGACAGTTGTAGAACATGTGCTCTTTTTCCATGATAATGACAATGATGATGAAAAAAAAAAAACCACCAAAGTAATTATTAAATATTAGCCACTCATGTTCTCCTGACAGTTTTAGTCAGGATCAGATTTTTAGTTTTCAGTCTTCTTAAACTGTAATTCTTACATATGTAGTTTCTATTACCATATGACTATTATGTTCATCTGACACCTTAGCATGTCATTTTTTTTTAAAAGGTACTTTTCAGATGACCAAGAAAAAGCTTCTTCCCTGCATTGTTATATTTGCAGAATTTTCATACACACTAATCTGTTTTCAGAATAAGCATGCGAGCAGAAACTGAATGGGGTAGTTATTCCTTTTTAGGTGGCCAGCAGGTAATGATTGTCCTCCTCCCTTATGCACTTCTCAGTAAACTTTAGCTACTTGTACTTGTTCTTTTGTACCCTACAAAGTGACCAGACATAAACAAGAAGGGTCTTTTTTTACATACTTAATGACTTTCTTCTGTTTTGGATGAATCGCCCATCAGGTCTGTTTTGAGGGGAAGATGACTTGGATCATTGGTTCCTCTGTGGGATTCTTTGGTTTGACAAATCCTTCAGTCTGATCTTAATGTCTTTCCTCTTTTTTCTAATCCAGTGCACATTCTGGAAGTCTTGGGTTACCTCCAGAAAGGAAAAGTTGTAATTTTTATCCCACTTCTCCAGGTTTTAACTCTCATCTCTTTGTGGCTCCAAAGAAATTGGGAGATTGGAGACCTATCTCATCTAATCTTTTTGTAGATTTCCCTCATTTTCAAATAAAAATATGAGTTTGTATAAGAACACTATTCTCCACCAGTTTCAAAGCACCCTCTATCTAGGTACTGTATATAAGCACCTCATTCAGATAATGTTATCACTTTTTCTTGACAAATCATATGGCATGGGTTTCTATAAACAGGAGTGTTGTTATTATTCACAATTTACATTGTGACTTTGAACGTGATTGGTTTTACTATGGTTATATCTTCATTTATATTTACAAAAAAAACTTACCAAAGGGTATGAATTCCTGAGTTAACGTTTCTAATACAGAGGCCTACCAGACCTCTTCTATTCCACCTCTGCTATCTAATGTTTGTCAACAGCCAGGAGAGGGGTCATTATCAGTTGAGGGTGTCTCTCCGGAGGGTTCTGAGGCAGCTTTTGCAAATGGCTCGGGACCATTTAGAGAAAATTTAGACTTGGTTTTTGTTTTTTGTTTTGGCTCCTTCTACTAGGTCAGCCTCAACAGAGGATCATTTTGATCAGTCACCTCCAGCTCCTTTTCTTCATTTGGCTACTCGGGTGTGACTCTACTCCTTCTGTGTTGGCAGAAAGGATGGCAAGTGTTTACTTGGTTTCTTCTCCTTCTCCTGATATTGCTGCTCATGCTGGAAGATTTGCTGCTCAGTTTCGCAATGGGATAGCTATGCCTTGTCTCCAAGTTTATCAGAAAAACATACTTTTACTTATCACTGCCAGGAGGAGGTATATTTAGATTTTCAATGGATGGACCTGTGGGGATTTAAATTGGAATCTGTGATCACTTTAAACAGTTCACAATTTTCTTGGATTCTTACTCTTATGACTTTCCTGGGGTATTTATCTTCGATCTAAATTTTGTCTGAAACCTATCGATATTCCCTTCAGCAATTTGAGGATGAGTTGAGGATTTTGCTGATGTCTTCCTTAGTCAGATTGTCTTCTTCAGTTCCTATCTTGGTTTTCTGGCTGATTTGTTGTTTTTGGGTACAGACACTTTGTTATAAAGTGTTCATTTTCTGTCTTCTGTCCTCAGGGAGCTATTGGAAGCTTCTTTTTCTCTGTCCAATGTTGTTTGCTGTAGTTCCTGAGATGTTAAAAACAGAAATTTTACAGCCCGTTGACATTCTTCTGTATCGTCGTTGACTTCTCGCCCATCTGACACTAACTGGGAGTATCAGCTTGTAGTGTTTCCCGACCCCTCCTTTGGTTCCCAGGTCTATTGGTTCCCATAATAGGGTCCGTCCATATTCTTGAGGATCTTTGGCTCCGGCGAACCAACAACAACACCATCTTATGGCCTAGGAACGAAGTTCCACTAGCCATGGATCTGCTGGAGGTGACATAAATTGAATGACTAAACCTGAAGCCAGAAGAAGTACCCATGGATCCCTGGTGAAAAAACTCCAGATGTCCAGAAAGTGAAGTAATAGTGCTTCCACTGCTCCCCTCCCCATAGTTGTTAGTCAAAAAAACAGTAGAGAATGTTGGCATCCAGTCATTAATCTGTCTTGACTCAACCAATTTTTAGATCCTCCTCGCTTTACAATGGAATCTTTTCTCAAACCTAAGATGTCCAAGTTTGATGTTACAGACACTTAATCTAATCTGAATCTTCCTCGAGGTTTCTCAGATTTTGTGCACAAGGATCAGGTGCTGCAGTTCAGGGCTTTACCTTTTGGTTTTAAATCTGAACCTTATGCTTTCTGCAGAGTTGTTTGAGTCTTTTCTCGTCACCTGCATTCCTTGGGCCTGTGCACACATCATTATATGGATGACTAGCTCCTTCTGGCACCATCCTGTGAATTAGCAGAACAACACTCTCAGATTCTCCTTTCAGAAGCCACAAAAGCAGGCTTCCTTATCAGACTAGAGAAATATATTCTGTAACCGATGCAATATTTCGTCCATCTGGGTGTCTATTTCAATACTCAAGTCACGCTCAACTGACCCTATCGTGCTTCAAGCCATGGAAAGAGCTGTCAGGTTTTTACTTGTGTCTCCTTCTCTACTCCTCTCTCTTTTGGTTACGTGAGCATTCCTTGAGTCTCTTTTTCCTTTGGGACGACTTCATACGAGTCCCTTCAGTGGTCACTGCGCAACCAATGAATCATGCATTCCAATCCTTTGGATCATCCTGTCTAATGACTCATGAGCAATATCATTGATTGCGAATGGTGGTTGGATCAGAACAACACTACTTTCGAGTACACATTCCACCACCTCATTCCAAGATCCATCTGTTCACAGATGCATCTCTTCAGGGATGGGGAGCTTATCTTCTAGGTCAGGAGTTGCAGGGTATTTGGATGGAAGACCAGTCTACCCTCTATATCATCATTCTAAAACTCTTTGCAGTACACCAGGCAATGGTTCAAGATCTGTCTCTCTTTAAGGGAAAATGGACATGATTCTTTCTATCAATTCCACGGTGGTATAGCAGATATTATGTCAAGGAGGCACACATTCTCGAGACCTTTGTTTTCATACCTTGGATCTTCTCTACTGGACTCATTCCCTTCGTACCAGTCTTTTACTTTGTCATGTTCCAGGAGTGATGAATTTACTTGCAGATCACTTGTCTCAACCCAACCGGATTTTTCTGACAGAATGGATGCTACATCACAAGGTTTTTCAGTGGATTTGCTCTTAGTTATGTCTTTGTGACACATTGGGATTCTCAACTGCAGTTGTTTGGTCTCTGATACCTCGTCCTCAAGCATTGGCAGTAGGTGCATTCAGTCAGGACTGGCAGGTTTAATACTGTATGCCTTTCCCCCAATTCGGCTATTGCCCCGGGGTTATGACTATGGTTCGTTCCACTCCCTCTCAAGTTCTCTTGGTTGCACTATATTGGTCAGCTCAAACGTGGTTTCTGCTTCTCTGGTATATGCAGGAATGTTCACCTCTACTTCTTCCACTTTGGCAGTTTCTGTGGAGACAACCTCGATCAGACATTCTCCACCCAGATGTTTGCTTCGTCTACAGTGGCCTTATATAAGGCATCCTTATCCACTATTTTTCAGTATTCCAAATATTGAAAGGTTCTTGAATCCCCAGTACTATCAAGTCTACTCAAATCCTTTTGTATTCTTCAGCCCAAATGACCTTTTCAATTACCGAATTGGGATTTCACAGTTGTTTTACATGTATTGTCTCATCCTCCCTTTGAGCCTTTAGCTTTGTATTATTTGTTTCACCCTTCTCTTAAATTGTAATTTTTGTTGTTGTTGGCTTGTGGACGTCGTCGGTCGGAGTTCTTGGCAATCCATGTGCATTGGACTCATTATCATTCCACATTTGTTCTGAGTTACCCCTATAGGTCTTTTCTTCCCAAGACTCTGACAACCAGGGAAGAGAAAAGATTCTTCTCACCAATCCATTTCTCAATTTTATGACCACTTCGATTCTTATTGTTTGTTATGTCCTGTCAGGCCCCTCAAGTGTTATTTGGCTCGTACTAACTCATTTTGATGTTCTTGGAATCAGTTGTTCATTTCCCATAACTTATCTCTTATTACCCTAACAAGGTGGCTTCGCAAATTGATTCACATGACCTATAATGGATTATCATTACAGGAGAGGAATCTTTTGCATGTGACATTTCACCAGATACATCATTTCTCTGTGTCATTAGCTGCCCTGTGCAAAATGCATCACTCTATGGCTACCTAGCCACCAATGTGGGATATAGGTACCATTACCCCTTAATTCCAACCCCAAGTTGTGCAACCTTAGCTATCTGGTTGTGGCTGGCCTATACTGACGATTACTCTTATTCTATTCCACTTATGCTATAGGAACTGAATTTCAGGTGAAGAGCATACCTGTTCTGCATGTAATGTGGTTCCTCCACTCTTGTATCATCTTTATCTTGGTACACTCCTGTTATATACAGATGCTTTCTGTATGGTTCATGCCTGAATTGGCCCCTCCACCTTCTCAATGTGGGATTCTGTCTATAGTGTCAGTGGAAGTAAGTATGATTTGGAAGTTAAATTTTCCTAAACTGAAAATGTATTTCCAATAATACTTGCCTCCACTGACACTTCCCACCCTACCTCCCCACTAAAAGCCAGTATATGTCTTGAAAAAGTGATTACATTATCTGAATGAGGTGCTTATATACAGTACCTAGATAGAGGGTGCATTGAAGTTGGTGGAGAATTTTGCAAATTAGAAGTTGCCAAGGGCATTCGAGTGGGATATAAAAGACTGGAGCAAGTGTTTTCAATGCTTAGATTGGCAAAGAGTGGAAATCCTGGAGATCGAGAAATAGCTATAGTGTCAGCAAGGTAAGTATTATTGAAAATATATTTTCAGTTTAGGAAAATGTTAACTTCAGTCCTTTACCTCATTTTATTTGACCACTAGCTTTCTACATCTCCCAGATGGATCATAACTCCATTTCCCACTGAGTACCAACATAACATTTGGTACATCTGGGGTTTTAGATCAACACAGTTCAAGGAACACTTAGTATCTCCTATAGAATAGCAAGCCTTGGAGTCTCCCATGCACCTAACTGCTTTATGGACGATAGCTTGACTTCATGTTGTTATTCCTGGGAATTTGATAACAGATGACACCTCCAATGCTTTCATTAGGGTATTATGTCAGACCTGTTGTTATGTAACATGCCTATTTCTTCCATTACTCTCATGTTTCTCCAGTTTTGTTTGAACCCAAGAATGCATGTCAATAGAATACCTTCTTACTGATCCAGGTTAAGTAGTTAGCACACAGGATCACCTACAAAGTTTTAATATTTTCAAAACAAGACCCAAAACTCGAGCGCTTTCGAATAGTTGACTATTCGAAAGTACTCAAGTTTTGGGTCTCGTTTTGAAAATATTCTTCCTGATCCTTTAGACCTTCAACTTTTCAGATATCTCCCCTTTCAGTTGAGGTGTTGTCTACAGGAAGAGGGGTCGTTATCATCTTTTACCATTGTTTTATTTTTTATCAGTTCACTTCCCTTCGGCCTAATATATTCACTTAATATATTCTCTGTTGTGTCTCTAGTTGTGGTAATCTTCTCCCTTCAATTAACATTGAATTGTACTTTTTCATGGATGATAGGTTTATTTTACTCATTTGTCCATTCAGGAGGTTTTACTTGTACCCAGTTCCCATCTAAAAGGAGCACAATAATGTATGTCAATAGAATATTTTTTTCTTCCTCATCCTTTAGAGCTTCAACTTTTCACAGATATCCCCCCCCCCCCCTCCTGTCTGCAGGAATTAATATTTTTCAGGGTTTGGACTCTTCAGAAGGTAACAACTCATGTCAACAAGTTAATATCTTTAAGCCATTTAGCATGCTTGTTTTGAACTATGTACCTTTTTGTGTTAGTTCACACAGTTTTAACTTGCATAAACATTTAGTAAAGCACTTGTTTTGCTGCATTTTATCTGTTTCTTTGACTTTATTCTCAACATGTTAACTTCAAGCCTGTCATGTTCCCTGATCATTTTGGCAGATTCATTTTTTGGAGATTGTTAGCTTCTCCCCACGAACTGGACTCTCCACCTTTTGGTTTTTCAGTGGCTATACCATTGTTTCTCATAATAAGTCAACTTCCTCATGGGGTGCATGAACAAAGGAGACAAAAAATGTTGATGGTTAGTATCCAGAGTTTGTGCATTACACATATTTTATATTGTCTAACCTCAACTTCTCAGCTACGTTTTTTCATGTTTTTATTTTCTGATTGTGACTTATCAGCTTATTCTGTAGCTGGTAACAGGGTTGCATTATCTGATACCTTCAGATGCCATAGAAGCCATCAATATCTTTTGTCCCCTTTGTTCAAATACCTATTCCAAACATTTTGTCTTTGACTCCAAGTTCCAAGAAATTGTCCTTATGAGGCATGGGCTTAGTACTCTTACTCAAGCAGAAGGTGTACCTTGTTTTCTCAGGAGGTTTTTACTTGCACCCATTTTCTATCCAAAAGGAGTCCAAGTTTGGGACTTATCTTAATTAGTAAAAGCACAAAAAGTTCATATTCTAACCATTTTATACCAGTTGGAAAAATAGGTGTTATATTTACTTGGTTAGATTGAGTAAATGAATCCTCATTTTGTATATCTGGAAATAAGCTGTATGTAAAAGGGCATTAGTAGAAATCAATTATATGTTATACATGCAGCATGCGTAAATATGGGGTTACAGATTTTCATCAAAACAGTTTTTGGAATATATATCCTAAAATATACATCATATAACTATCAGTATGTAGTCTGTGCTTATGTGCACATAGATTTTAACAGTGAATTTCAGTTTATCTACTTCGTTGTTTTCTAAGCTATGGCTTCTATACTCACTTACAGGGAAGTCTTTCATCATCGATATTTGATTTGGTCCATGAAAGTGATAAACCACCATTATATAAATTGTTAAATAGTGCTCCATCTGCAACAGACCAGAATGATAACACAAAACGTAAGTTTACTTTTGTTTTTATTACAATCTAGTACTCCTAAATAGTATTCTACCACCATGTCTCATTGTGGACATGCATGAAACAAACAAGTTCACTGTAAATTTTATGTTTCCTAATCAAGAACTGTAAGCAAACAATAGTTATTCAAGAATTAATAAGAATACTTTGAAGCATTGTACTTGTAACTCTTAGTTAATTGAAACTCATAATAATATATTTACATTTCTTTCATGAGATGTATATTTGTTAAATATTTTAATGGCAATGGATTGATTTCAAGCAAATTTTATTTTATTGTTGCATACATATTGGTTTTTTTAAAAATAGAGTAGTCTCAATAATTTATATGCCAAAATGTGTGATATTTTTCATAAAACAGTAGATCTTATTCATTTTTTTAATACCTAAATATTTAAAAACTATTATTTCTTTATTAAGAATTCATAATACTTTTGCTTATTTTTGTTATCATCACAGTTTCACAATATTGTAAGAAATTGAAATATTGTAAGAAATTGATACAAGAGCCACTAAGTGATGTGGAAATTTACTATAAAACTCCATTGAAATTTTAAACTTATGACCTTATCCAATTGCTAATAATGTTTTAGTTACATACACTAGCTTTAATTAAGTGTTCAATGTAATTTTTAAGTCTTGTTTTTTGTTCCATCAATAATTTGTTTCGTGAGATTTAGCCCCACATTTAAGTAAAAGTTTGTATGTGACTGCTTGGTAATCTTTTGACACTCAGTATTCTAATGGTTGTGATATACATAATGATTACTGCTTTGTGGATTTCAGAAACATTGACCATAGACTAATAGTATATATATTCATGTTCAAATGTTAGTAAAGTCTGTGGAATGTGATTAAACAGATTTAAATTCCTGACCCTCTTCTTACAATTCAGTTGAAGTATAGTGACTTGAAAGCATGTATGGCACTTAAATTGATCCCTACTGAGAGGAGTTAATTCCAATATGATATCTCTCACATAATAGCTTTTCTTGACTTGTACTGCCCTCTATATGCACAAATATTTACTTTCACAAGCCTTGATACTCTCACCTACCCTCACGTGTTTTTTACCTGAGGCAGTTCTATAACAGCATGCGACAATCCTCCACCAATAGGAGTGTGACACAACTCCTAGCACAGCTGACTTCGTCTATGCAGCTTAGCTCAACTTCACTTCTCAATTGACACTTGTGGTGTTAAGGCATGTTTTTTACTCACGCTTCATGGAATTTTCAATCAATTACTTATTGTTGGGTTTTTTTATGTTTGCTACACTTCAGTTCAACAAATTTCATTTGTACTCATTAACCCTACGAATACAGGTTGAGTGGGATCCACAAGGCTTCATACACAAAATATCAGGTTTTTAATTTAAGTATTAATATATTTTTTATTATAGATTTGCTCATGAAGTTTTTTCTTTCAGAGTGTTGACTATCCAATGTGATTTTAATCTCTTTGTCCTTCTTGATATTCATAAAACTTATTTGAATGAAACTTTATATTTAATCTGTTATTTTATCAATATTATCTGTATATGTTGTTGGTTGATTTGGCCAACCATATAACTATCATAAAAAATTAAGAAATAAATCTAAATTACTTTATTTTTTGTTCTAGAATAACTGCAAATTTTAACAGGAAACCACAAATGTTTATTCTAAATAGCCTAAATCTCATAACAGTATACATCTATTTATATTTATTAATTTTTGTTTTATTGACCTTTGAGCCAAATCTAAATATGAAATACCCCGACAAAAGCTGGAAATCACGCAGTACACATGCAGTTAATGTTACCGTATTGAATAGCATAATACACAAGCTGCTGGTGTGTATACCCCCATGAAGATTTTTATTATTATTCTTTCATTATGTTACCTAATAAGTTTCTATTTTATGCATTTTAGTTATTTTTATAATAAGAAATAGTGAAAATAAATGAAAAATAAAAAGCCTTGTAACTAAACATCAAACATTTTTAATTTCATTTTCAGTAAAGCTTTATATTTTGTTATTTTCTTTACTGTAACATCATATTTGATTCTCCAGGTTGTAGGAAAGTAATCAAAGTATAATGAAAATATAGGTTGCAAATGGAAAATAAAATGTACCGTATTGTTAGTATTGATCACAAAATTTCAAAGTACTTATGGTCAGATTTTACACTTCTCACCTTTTCACTTATTTTATTGTTAATTATTTTATTGCTAGCAGATGGCTTAGAAACTAGAAGAAACAAAATGAATACTACTGCCTGTCCTTTTCAGTATGGGCAACTAAGTTCCAAAGTAAATCTCCTGAGAGTTTCTTCTAATATATTTACACCAATTTCCTATGTTTATTCTAATGTTATTGGCTGAAGTAGAAACCTGCCAAATATAAAGCAATGAATCACGATTCCTGTTTAGGTGTTCTTGTACTTTGAGTACTTTGACACTGTCAGTATCAAATATGCTTTTGCGGTGCAATTCCCAGAACTTTCCCTGTTTTAAAAACACAGTGAGGTAGGATTTATCAACTTGTTGACATTATAATGGTTACAATGAGAATTGCCCTAAAGTATTATAAAATTCTTATGCTATGGCTTTGTTAAAAGTCTTGGCTGATCCAATAAACTATGTAGGTATCTGAATGTTGGTCAATAAGAGGACATTTCCTACAGAACCTATTCGGATCTCAGCTCTGAAAACACAATGGGGTAAAATCTGTCGGCTTGTTTACACAGTACAGTAGTTGTAACAAGAATTGTCTAAAGTACTATATAAAAGTGAGAGAAAATATTTATGCTATATCCCTGTTCAAAGATGTATTCGATCCTTTAAACTTGGGTGGTCAGAATTTAGTGATAATATAGGTGTGAAAGTGCTTATGAACATACTGTTTCCTATTTTACTGCACTTGCATAGTAACTAATAAATACGTAGTTTCCAATATTTTGTAAGGTACAGTGAGGTTTCTGTTGCCATACATTACATATGTTATTACTATTTACAAATAAATATTTAAATTTCAGTTATTTTTCTTGAAACATAGAAGAGTAAATAAACTTTGATCTCGACTACTTAAAATGTTTTGAAGTTCTTTTCTGCATTCATGAGTCACATTTGCGAACCATTGTCGTAAGCCTTGTCCAAATTCACACATGGATGTAGAAAAAATATAATTCTTTTTTTAGACTTTATATATGCATTTTTGAATACCAAAAAATTATAAATGACTCTACCGATATTGTAATTTACCAGGCTTCCTAACTATGCTGTTGTCATGATATAAAACACTGTTTGGTTTAAATATTAGTGATTAATTTATATTTTTGAGTGAATACTGTATTATTTTTAAGTTTTGTTATAATAAGAGTTAAAAGCAGATGATTGTAGAAGGTTTTGATAACTAATTGGT
>NW_013666270.1:245204-281860 GCF_000517525.1 Limulus polyphemus
ATATTAGTGATTAATTTATATTTGTGAGTGAATATTTTATTATTTTTAAGTTTTGTTATAATAAGAGTTAAAAGCAGATGATTGTAGAAGGTTTTGTTAATAACTAATTGGTGTCGAGAATATAGAAAGTGGCCAGACGACTATGTAATAAAGATATAAATAGCGTGATATAACAGGAAACAGCAGACAGACAGTATTAGACAGATAAAATATATATATATCAAAGCGAAATTCTAAAGTAATTTGAGTCAGCCTGAATGCACTTTGACAAAAGGAACATAGGATCTTTAGAAGAAAGAAGACCACAATCGTAAGTGAATCACACCAGACTAATATTGCAATAGTATTAGAGAAAATAGTTTGGCTTGTCAACTGAGATTCTAAAGTAATTGAGCAGGCCTAAATGGATTTTTGACAAGAAGAGGAGAACTATACATATATAACTGATATAACGTTTACGATATGTTTATATTCTCTATATTGTGAACACTTTTATTGTATATGCATTTAACTTTCTCCAAATATATACATTACTTGAAAATAAGTAAAATGTGTGCTGTTTATTTATCCTTGAATTTATCCCTAACAAGTCACAGACACCTACTGTAGAAAAATCCTTAGCCCAACAACTACATAGTATATATTTATACTATTAAGAAATATAAGTAAAAGCCATTTATTTCGACAATTGGCAAAAAAAAACAGAACCCATATACATATATAATATTATTTTTTTAATCTTACAGCTGTATTTGGGTCTAAAAAAATTAATTTCTGTTTGGAAGAAAGCATTGATCACAATACTTCAAACTCTCCAGTGATATAAGAGGTTTTCTCTCATAAATAACTTAGAAAGAATAACAGAATTGTGTAGAGGAAATGTAGAGCTTTCAATTGGTTATAAACTTGTAGGTATAGAAAGCAGGCATAGATAAATAAATTTTCTCAAATGATGAAGTGGTGGATTCAATAAATGTTATGATATCTCAGCAAATAGAAAAGATAGGAGGCTCTTATTGTATATTCTAGCTTGCTAATATTGGAAATTTGGGTTTATAATTGCTATGAAACTAAAGACGTTGTATTGTGGGTGCCATAAAATTTAATCTGACCAAACCTAGAAGATGGCGTACCAGTGAAACACACAAATTTCGGTATTTAGCTTTTTTTATATATGTGTATATTTACTTTAAAATTAAGAAATTAAATAATGTATAATACTAAAATTTTAATTATACTCTACAATTTGATAGTAAAATAGTTTAATTAAATTTTGAATGTAACTCAGTAACACTTTATGACATGTACAGAAAGGAATTTAAAAATGGTACTGGACATTACATGGTTAATTTTCTGAGATGTTTCTTTGGAGCTTACAGTGTGGATTTTTCTACTTCCACTCGTAGTTATCATAAATTCTGAGTTCCAATAACTACCACTGCTGTTCCTACTGTAGTTAACCTTAATTTGTCTATAGTGGCTTCAGGTCTGCGGTTATTGGTGGAAGACATTACAGTCTTGGTTCAACAAGACTTGGCCTTCTGATTCACCTGAAGATCATCCTGTCATGCCTTTTTTTCAAGAGTACTTGAAGAAGAGGACAATGAGTTTGACAGCCTGTTTCCTCCCTCATTCCTATGCTACACAGTCATGTTTAGCTCCAGTGAATGTGATACACCTAGACCTCCTTCTCCTTTCCTGGAGTTGATCAACCAGGTTTGTTATGGTTTATCTTTGTCTCCCATTTTCTTTAATTCCTCCATTTCCCTTGTAAGTGAGACAACTTCTGGCCTATATCTTGTCCTTCCCCCTTCAATGGATATTGGGGTTCATACCATTAGGTTTGTGAACCAATTACATTCTGGGGTCAGTGTGCCTTGACCCTATACATAATATGGAAGCTCACACTTTGGCTTACCATCAGTCTTTGTTTCCTTTTTTGGATATGTTCATGCCAGCATATGGACCATTCCCCATACATTTATCTCACATCAACTTCATCATCTGGCTGTTTCCTGCTCTACAGGTTATCATCTACCTTCTCTTGCCATCTTCAGCTCCACCATTTCTCTATGAATGAGTAGGTGCTCTTTTTTTCCACTATTTATTTTTACAGGGGCCTTTCTTATACATACAGATTCTCCTTAGTGGCAAGTGTTGCCTGAACAGATGTACTTATTTCTAAACTTCCGCTGTATGACCATTCAGGTCAATAATGCCCACTGTTAAGATGGAGTGCTCTGCAAGTCCACTTGTAGGTTTTTCTTTGCAGTGTTTTGCATCATAAATATGTTTTATCTGGACCATACACTCATGGACTACCATGAATAAAGCAGAGGGGGATTGCTGTCTATCCCAGCTGCTCCTTGGTTTGGCTGTATCAGGAAGAATCTGCTTTTCAAAATAAGGTTTTTGCAGTCACCTGTTGCACTTCCTCCAGTGTTGCATTCCTCTGTACTCTCCCACACATTTTTCTAGTGGAGTATGGGAGTCCTTGCCAATTACCAGCTCCTAGCTGCTGGGGTGATGGGCCATTGAGACTTCCTCCTGAGTGTGCTCAATTCCACTTGATTGAAAGTAGGATGGTGGTGTTTTGCCAGTGTAGATGATGTATGGACACTCCTCTTACCACAAACCTGATGTACTGTTCTAGATACCAACAGGTTATGGACTAAATGATTTCTGCCACAATGCAGTTAGACCCTCTGGCTGTGTACCCTCCTTCTCACCATCGCCTGTATGTCGGTACTTGGAGGTACTGGTGTTGGTTGGAGCTGAACCTGCCACATAATTCCTCACATATGAGTTTGAGGTTGATATTCCCTTAATGGTCTGCTGCACCCTAGCCACTCTACACCAGGGGTACCTTCATTTAATTTTGGGGTCCCTCCTGTGTTTCCGCCCTTCTTGCAATACATCATTTTCACAGGCAAAGAGTATATCTGTCTCAGAAGTTGAGTCTTACATACTCTTTATTCAAACACCCCATGGGCTTCCTGAATGGAGTTCTTCCAGATAATGCTACACCTGTCCCTCCAACAGGTCATAGTGGGATTCTAGCTATTATGTAAGTGGAGGTAAGATATTGTATTGGAAGATAACATTTTCCTACACTGAAAATATATTTCTGATAGATTCTTACCTCCCACCCTTCCTCCACACTTCTGGTGTCTTTTCTTTTTATGTTGCTCAATCCTGAAGTGAAGTTGAGCTTAGCTGCATAGAAAGAGTCAGTTGTGCTAGGAGTTGTGTTGCACTCCTATTGGTGGAGGGTTGTCACATGCTCATTTGCATGCTATCATGCAGCTGCCACAAATGAAAACACGTGAGGCTAGGTGGAAGTATCAAGGCTAATCGCAAGTAAAAATTTGGTATATAGAGGGCAGTACAAGTTGAGAAAAGCTATCATGTGAGCCGATGTAAGAATCAGAAATACATTTTCAGTGTAAAAAAATGTTAACAAGTGTCATTAAAAGTCTTATTTTTGTCCTTATTTGCTACATCTTTTAATTTAATTTTTAACTTAAAAGTAATTATTAAAAAAACACAGATAAACATCGATTTTTGTGTGTAACGTGGTATGTTGAATGCAGCACTGGTTCAAATTATGTGTTTGTGAAGTCAAGATACTAAGTCTATAGTTTCATATGAATTAGAAACTCAAATTACAAGATATTGCTCACATAATAAATCAAACGCAGTGGCACCCCCATTCACCTCTTTCCATTTTTGGAAACACTCCCTTATATACACTTACTTCTATATATGACATGAATAACCAATCAGAAACTCAGAATGTCCCCCTAGAGGTTTTCTCAGCCTTTCTAACGTACCTAGGGACATTTCTTTCTTTTGAATCGAGATTTAAATGAGGTAGGTTGTGACTTTAGTCTGTTCGAAATTTCATACATCTTAGTTACTAAGCCTGATAAATTATAGTGGAATTCTATGGTATTAATGTAGTAATTTATTATTTTTTACTTATTCAAATATATATATATATATATATATAAAACCTAAAAAAAAAAAATATTTTGTTTCATATCCTCCATGTGCAATTTTTTTAAATGATTAGCGACCTACGTTAAGCAGCAAACGAGTACAAAGGTCATAACTAGAAGAGATAATTGTTTGCTTTACTTCTGTAGTTACTGTTCTATGTTTTAAGAAAAATAAGTTTAAGAACTTATATGAAAATAGCAATAATCTATATACATATATAATGATTAATAATTGAAATGTGACTGTATTTTACAAAATACTAGTCTACTAAAACACAGCCAAGACAGGTTAATTTGTAAAGACCAAAGGTCATTTTTATGTTATTGGATACGGTAACATGAGTACACATGTGCTGCATCATTCTAACTTCTGTACTGTTAGCCAAGCACAGCTGAAAGGTCAGTATAATAAATATACATAAATGTATAATGTTATGAGATTTAAGCTATTTAGTCTAAACATTTATGTTTTCATATTATAATTTGTGTTCATTCTAGAATGAAAGAGACATAACTTATATTTATTTCCTAATTTTTTATGGTGGTTGCAAGATTGGTCAAATCTACTGAACCTGTACAGAGATTAATTACTGAAAATAGCAGATAAAATATAAAATTTTTCTTAAACGTTTGAAAAGTATTTCGACATTATAAAGTTTTTGCATGTGAAATTTCAAAATTTTCTGATTCATAAAAGTATTTTTAAACTTAAAATGAATATTACTTTGCATGATACATCAGCAATATGCGAAAAGAAAAAAAGACATGAAAAAACATTGATTTATAAACTTTAAGATTTAATAAAAAAAAATATTTTGCATATGAAAGCATCGTAATGTTTACTGATAATCTGTCAGATTTTGTTAACTTTCACTTACTAATTTAAAAGTTATAGCAAGAAAACTATAACGAGCACAAAATGGTTACGAGATCGGTCCCAGGGACCTCGCCCATGCTGAAAGAGTTAATGGTTTAGGTAACTTTAGTTCCATGTTATTTGAACTTATAACTGAGTGAGATTAAGAATTCCTCCAATACAGCTGTGGTTGCTGACTTGTTGCTAGCAGAGAAAAAATAAAATTACTATCCTTACATTAAACTGTGAAAGAAAGCTCTTTTCATGTAAAAAAATTATTAAATTTCATTTATATTTTCATCTGTATATCTAAATATATTTAGCTATTTATTTTGTTGTTCTGAAAAACATTGAGAATAGATAATTACTTGTTTTAAGAAGTGTATGAGCTGTTACTGCTCTTGACCTTAATTTTCAGGCTCATTTTGTTTGTTGACTTGAATTGAGTACCAGGTGACAATTATAGGGTTTTTTTTCAATAGATGCTAACCCCTCATGTAGAGGTCAGTTGCCTTGGAAGAGTTAGAAGAGAGTTTCTTTATTGATGTTGCTAGTGGCATTTTGCTTAAACATCTGCCCATTCTGGTGTTTTTAAAAAAAAGTTAAATATATAGTTTCATGTGCATCTTACTTGTGATTAATTTTGTGAATGAAGGTTTTTTTACCTTCTTATATCAGATTCCTGTGTGGCACTGTCACTGCACATGAAACATGGCCCAATTCATTCATCAGACACTCCAACATTTGAGCGAATTCGACTTATTGGAACATTCCATACATGGAGACCATCATATACAGAAGGTTAGTATGGCATTTAACTCCTTAGTATATTTACTACATATAATTAAAATTTTCTAATTTTTTTAATATATCTAGTAATTAAGCCTCTTTATCATTAATGGAATTTTTGTGTGTTTTCCCCTTGATCTTTAAACCTGCACATGACATGCATATTTATGCATTTTTCTACATACTGGTATCTACCAGTTGTTTGTATTATGTTTTGTCATATGTATGTTCATGTACAGTGTTTGAACTTTTTATTTTGTTGCTTTCTATATTTGCTGTATTTTTTATGTAGCTTGAAACATCCAGTATGTGTTTGCCTTGTTAAGTATGATTATTTTGTACTTAGCTATTGGTTTTCTTACTTAATTTATAGAACTTTTAAAATCACTTGTTAGATAATTTATTTTTAGTATTTCACAGAGTTTTAACTATCAGATTCTTTGGTTTGAACACACTAAGTACTGTACTCCTCTATCATAAGCACTGAAGGTGCGGCTATGAAAGTTACTGAATTGAAGACTTGAGTTTGGTTTTTGTAACAGTGTGAATTATTTTATAGCAGATTTTTTGCCTCCATTCTTAATGTGTCTTATTTATATGTACTGTAAATGGTCGTTCACTAGAGCAGAACAGTTTCATACATAATGAAAAAAATAATGCTTCTTTCTCTTCTATACTTTAATGTTGATCTGTTATTTTGTACCAGACTGTTTTAATAAAAGGGTGATGTTTGAAGGTAATGATTAATATTGTTTTTTATTGTGTTTGTATGCTACTTATTTTCCAAAAGAAATTTTTTTTTCTTTACAATTTGAGGAAATAAGTAATTTGTTTTATTTGGTATGAGAAAATAACAATAATGAAATACAATATTTTTCATTAAGAAAAAGGAGCATCTCATGCTGTTTTCTCATTCAGATGTAATAATAATACTGGTGGCAATTACAGTAAAATAGGTTATACGTTACTCTAATAAGTAAAAAAAAAAAGTTTAAAATCAGTAATGTTCATTGTTTATAATAATTATTTGCTGTTTTTATAAAGCATATATTTGTTTTGTTTGGTATTTGAAAATATCATTCTATTCATTTATTGTTTTTAAAGAAATTATGATTACAAAATCTTTGCATTTTCTATGCACTGTTTTCACTCTTATCAGTTTGTCACACATGCAGTTTTTGCATTCCTCCATACATTGTTTACATTCTGATACTTCAATAGAACTTGTCATTTTTTATGGATTTGTAACATAGATCCTGATGACACCCGATCCAGCAGCATTAATTCACGGCTTAATTCTAATAGCATGGAGTGGAAGTCATGTTTCGTTGCCATGGCAAGACTACAAACACCACAGTTATTGAGGGAAATGACACTCTGTGACAACTTTAAAAATGAATTTACTTCACGCCACAGCATGGAATGGAAATTCCTCTTCTTGGATCATAGGTATGTAGAAGTGCTTATTACATTTATGTTAAAACCTTTCTAGAATATTACAAACAGTTCAGATTTTTCCTATAAGTAAGCCTGTGAAGTAGGAAGGAAACTCATAATAGTTTATAAGTGCATCTTGTTTACAGGTTTGAGTAAACTTTTTTTCAATTTTTCATGTGTTTTAATATGTTTACTTAGAATACTTGTGAACAGCACAAGTTGGAATCAATGTTAACTTGTATTCTTTCATTTTGATAGGGATGAGACAATTGTTTGATTGGATTTCGAATGATAGTGCAACATCCCATTTGATTGGCTTATGTATGTTGTCAAAGGTGTGCATGTGTATATTATTGCAAATGTATGCTCATAGTGTTAAGTTGTGTATGATCTTTTCTTTTTCCTCTTTGTACATAAAGTTGCAACTTCCTTATCCTTTCATGACTGGTTGGTCTTGTAAGTAATCACTAAACAGTCTATATTAAAGAGGTTGTTCTTTGATTATCTGATATCACTCGGTTTTGTTATTTTTGAGTTATGAACTTATTTGTGTTATTTTTATCATACTTCTGATTTAGGGCCAAGTGCATCCTAGTAGTTAGTTTGTTAGACTATGGAGCTGAGGTTCAGTGGTTCATGACCCATTACTGAAAAAAAAGTTATCCCTCTAGTCTGTCACTTAAAGTTAAGGATGACTAGCACAAGTAGCCCTTGTGTAGCTTTTTGTAAGATTCAACAAACAAATACTTCTGATTTAACCACTTCCTATTTTATTTCAGTTTTATATTCAAGGTTCCCACAGTCCTTGCAAATCAGGAAAAGCTGATAGAGGTACTTAAGTCCTTTTATTTTCTCCATACAGTGCAAAAATGTATATTTAGGAAATTCTGGCAATCAGTTTGGAAAGCTATGTGCAACTGCAGCCCTGCTCAGTTTCCCGTCACATAACACAAGTTAGGGGAACATTATTTTAATGGAATATCTGTAGAGTGGGAATCAGCCAATCAGAGGAGTTTTCACATTTTTCATTCGGTGCCTGAATCAAAAGTACAAATTTTGGACATTATTCACATAGTTTCATTCACTGTGAGAATTGTAGCGTTTCAATGACCTATTATGTTCGGGATTCCAGGACATCTGGCTCAACAAAGAGCAGTACAAAGGATAACTATTAAAAGATTTGAGAGATATTCATTTAGTACAGTGTAAAGCCTGTTGAAAAAAGTTTCAAGCTAGAGAGCATGTGTGAATCAGCCCTCGTCAAAGACATCCAAATGCAGCTGCAGGCAGACAATTATATACCCTAAATTTTACATGAAATTTCCAAAGTGTTTTGAATATGCATTTTTTAAAATGGAAAATTTGTGCACCTGGCAACCTGCAAATTTAAAAAATTAGGCCTAGTCTAGATCTAACACTAGGCTTATCCTACAGGCCTAACAGTAAAATATTAGTTAGGCATGGTTCTAAATAAGTATAAATCTAGCTTTAATCATCACAGAGGGACATAAATATTCAACATTTTTCAAAGCTTTCCAAATAACAGACAAGAACTGGTCATTTTACTCAAAAGTTGAGCAATCCGTTTGTAATAACCACGGTGTACATCTTATCAACATTGGCAGCTGTGAGCTACATATCGTGCATGGTGCATTCCAGAAGGGAGTGGAAATAAATTAGTCAGAGTGACAGGTTTACAGTTTGATCTGTGCATTCCACCAGCTATTGAAGGACAGTCAAGAATATGTATCCAAATCCTCGTACAAAATCCTTTGAAGTCATCAAACAATCCACCACAGATCCACTTTTGGCTGCAAAACTGAACTTATTGTGTCACTGAACAAGGAAGTGACACCATTCCTGACTCGATACCAGTCAGAAATGCCCATGATTCCATTTCTAGCCACAGATTTGTTCAAGTTCCTCAAGAAGCTGATGAACAGCTTCATGAAGCCAGACTTAATAAAGGAAGTCAAGTCTGTTGACAAACTTCTTGATGTTAAAATGGGTAAGGCTCCAAGATGAGAGTGAGGTTCTTGAAACATATGCTGACAAGCTGGCCCTGAAGACTGAGACCACTGGGAAGTTCACCTTTATTGCTAAAACCAACAACCTTTATCAAAGTGCAAAGGAAAAGAAAGTGACACTCAAAAAAGTGGAGCAAATGCTTTAAAAAAAACTGACTGATCTGAAAAGCAAATAAATGCATGTACATTATTATTATACTAGTATTCATATCAAGTCTGAAAATATTTTTCAAAATTGTCCATCCACCAGAGACCTTGGTTCTGTGCCTGGCAAATAGTATTATGGATTAAATAAAACATTTTTGCATTAGAAAGTAACCTTGTCAGGCCCCCCCCATTTTTGCTGTTCTTAGCAGTACTTGTTCTGCCTTCTCTTTCTTATTTACTTTGCTTACACTCAGTTTTATTGGGTCCTTGAATTTGTAGAAAAAGATACTTGAATTGTTTTTCTATATAAGTGTGGGAACCCTGTATATTATTTTTCAGTTATGAACTTATTTGTGTTGTCTTTATTTTACTTCTGGTTCAGGACCAATTGCATCCCAGTAGTTATTCTGTCAGGCTGAGGTTCTGTGGTTCATGTCCCATTACTGAAAAAAAAATTGAGCTATGCATTTTGGAGTTTTGCATTATAAGAGTGATTATTAAAACCCACTGTTCAGTCTGACGAGTAGCACAAGATTTGGATGTGGATAGTGTTGTCTAATAGTCTTCCCTCTAGTCTATTACTTCAAAATTAGCTTTATGCAAAATTCTACTAATAAATACTTATGATTTAACCATTGATTATATTCATTCTGATTTAACTTTTGTTAATTTATGTTTAACTCATTTTTATTTTTTTTATTTTGAATTTTTAGTTTCCCTGTGTACTGTAATTAATTTTATTTATGGTTATTTTACTTTCAATTTTGGAATTTTTGTAAACAAAAGATATATGTGGTAAGTGTTGTATGATGTCTGATCGTAGTAATGTTATCAATGGCATCCAAGTCTAAGGTCAAGATTATTTATGCAAGCATACACCTAAAGTATTTGGGTTTCCAAGACATTGTTTTAAGGCTAACAAAGAATTGTCCTGGATGAGAGGATAAGGGAGACAGACATAGTCTTCCTTTAATTATCATTGAAATTTACGTATTACATGTGTTGCTAGAGATTATGAATGGTCAAACTAAACAGATTCCAGCATATTTCCTCTGTCTGCTAATGGCAAGCTGTAAAAGTCAGCTAGTTGATTGTAATTGAGAATATATGATTATTTGTTCAGTTTAAATTTATAGGGTACAATTTGCTGTGATGTGTTAATAAAGGTTGGATTAATATTGTTTTTACTTGAAAAAACTTTTATCCAGTTTCTTTACTTCAGTGCTCTGATTAGCTTAGTAACTGTATACAACTTATCATAGAAGGCTTGTCTGACTTGTTGATAAACAGTTCTATCTGAAAATGTCATATACTAATGGTAGTGAAAAGTATATCAGCAAAGGTTAAAATATCATTTACTTTCTTCTGAGTGTACAGTAAGCCAGCAATACACAAACATTAATTATTTGAAAATTATCTTTTGAATAAGCTAACATCTTAAACAATTCAAGCTTCTCTTTAATGGTGAAAAAGGTACAACTTGATGTGTTCAGCTATTTTTGTGGTTGTATTTATAAAAAAGAATAATCATAACTTTGTCTCTCTGCATTTAACATTAAGTTATATAAAGTTGTTTTTAGATAAAGTAATAGCAGAACAAAAAAGATTGAAATGGATTTTTATCTGTGTATTACAGGGCTCCTCCTATTATTGGATATCTTCCTTTTGAGGTTTTGGGAACATGTGGCTATGATTATTACCATGTAGATGATCTAGACCAAATAGCAGCGTGTCATGAAGCATGTAAGTTTTCTGTCATATTCTATATTTATAAATTCTGCACTATTGGTAGTATTTATACCAAAGTGACTGGGGTTTCAGGTGAAACCAAGATGACGTAACATTGGTTAATCAAACAACTGATAATTAATCATGTAGTAAATCATAAAGTTTACTTACTTTGATATAGCTGAATTCTGAAGCCTTCTACATTTTTATGAGATAAGAAAGCAGTAGTTTCTTTTCAATTTTCAATTAGCATGTGCTTTCAGTGTTTTCATTTTTTAGATTACTGTCAGTATTTTAAGTGCCCCCCAGTGGCACAGCGGTATGTCTGTGGACTTACAACGCTAGAAACCGGGTTTCGATACCCGTGGTGGGCAGAGCACAGATAGCCCTTGTGTAGCTTTGTGCATAATTAAAAACAAACAGTATTTTAAGTATGTCTTCTTTTATGACATCATGTATGAAACCAACCTTTTCTTTGTATTAAGACGAATAACGATTTTGCAACATGTTAAACCAAACTTGTTTTTTGGTATTATAACTATAAAGAAACAACCACTGAAGACTGAGTACTTGAGAATGTTCATCTTTCATGAAGCAGGCTTTTAGCCAGCGATCCATCCACCTCTATTTTAGATGGACAGTTGTCTATCAAGATTGGCAAAAATATGAAATTTATTTTAGTGCAACTGAATTATATTTGTCTTTCTCCTTTACCATTTCATAAAGTATTTGATTTCTTCTGCTGTACTCTCATGTATTGTTTACAAGTATTGATGGACAATTAGTTTTTGACTGTAGCTGTTTCAAAGTTCGTGGTATGAAACAGTATTCCAACCATAACTGAGTTAAAAAGCAAATTCAAAGTTGAAATGAAATTAGAATTTATTTCCAAGCCAATTGTGAATGGGAATTTTTGAACAAGAACATAAGGGTGTCATTGATATCTTCCAGTTTCTTTTCATCTCACTGTAGCAATACTTAACCAAAGGGCAAACATACAAGACATTATCTAGTCTTGGCTTGCAAAATTTAATGGAATTTGTTCAGTATTTCTATTTTTTTATGTTGTGAAATTTCCAAAAATTTTGTTGTGAGACAGTTTTTAAAGAACATAAGTACTTCTTATCTCAAAACTTCAATTTTTTTTTATAGTTCTATTTCGTGTCCAGTCAGTTACTTATTAAGATATTTCTTTTGATGATTACAATTTCAGCTGTAAATCATAAAAAGCAAGTCAAAAACTAACAAAGAATTATCAGTTACCCTGAACTTCACCTTTCAAAATGGCATCACCATTACCTGTGTCAGACTAGATATGTTTTGCTCATGATACTTTTGGTCAAGATAATTTATATGTAACAAATAGCTTCTTTTCAATAAATTATAAGCTAATATATGTTGTTTGAATATGATAAACTAAAAAAAAAATATTCAATAAATAAGGATTTGAGTATTCAGAATATTTTTTGTTGCCACCTAAACTACGGTTGATTTGAATAAGCTACAGACATATCAACATTCAAAATTTCTTTTTTAATGATGAACTTAATCTTTTTGTGTGTGTGTTTGTGTGAACCAGAAGAAAATGTGATAATGACATGCAACTGAAATAAAGATCTGCAAGTATAAAATTCTTGATTTTGTTAAGCCTGGTATGGCCTGTAGGTTAGAGCAGTGGTTCTCAGCATGGACCATATGGGCCTCCAGGGGGGGCCACGCCATGTTTCTAAGGGGCCACACATGAGTGATGGAAAATTAGGGGGCCACAGTAAATTCTGAGTAGGCTACCGAAACTTCACTGCCTGAATAAAATATTTAAAATTGAATGAAAGTTTCCCTTTTCCCACAGCTCAGAAGTCAAGTTACCAAATGCGACTAGTACTCGAGTAACAATCAAAATGTTTGTCTGGTATCTGTGAATGTTTTTGACTGATTCTCAAGAGCAGCAGAGTGATATAACAACCAAAGCTAGATTCAAACGTGACAAACACTATTTCTGGATAAGTAGTGAAATAGCTAATAAGTTTCCACAGCTCTGGGAGAAGGCAAAGTTGTATTTTATTGCTTTTCCCACATCTTATCTGGTTTTAGTCGGGTGACTTATTTGCTATAAAAAATACATAACCACATTGATGATGTGAAGAGAGGTGATCTTCGCTTATCACTGACCACGCTGCAACCGGACATTCAAAAACTTTCAAGTGCTCATTAGGCCTAAGGATCACACTGAATAAAATGTTAATGATTAACAGAATATTTTTTACTTGTATAACTAAACAGTATGTTATAAACCAAATATATTATAAATCAACAATGTGGAAATGAAGTAACTTTTTTTCCTAAGTAATAGCATCTACGAAAGGTGGTGCCACAGAGATAAATCAAACTAAAAAGGTTGAGAAACACTGGATTAGAGCATTCAACCTAATTTACAAAGTCGTGAGATCAAACCCTTTTACCAAACATGATCACCCTTACAGTTGTGGGGGAGGTGTTGTAATGTGACAGTCAATTCCACTATTTATTAGTAGAGTTAGCAGTGAGTGGTGTTGAGTAACTAGTCTGTTACTTCAAAATTAGGATGGTTAGCATAGACAGCCGTTGGGTAGCTTTGTGCAAAATTCCACCAACAAACTTGATTTTATTTCATTTGCTAAACACATTAAAAAGGATAAGAATCAATGGATGTAAAAGCTGTTAGATATTTATTTATTACTTATTGGAAATGCACTAAAATGGATATCAGAGTTTCTAAAATTTAAACATTTTCATGGGGGAACATGCGCCGGACCCTTGTATAAAATTCACGCTTGAAGTACTCATTTTGTGCTTGCAGATCTTCATTACTTTGAAAAATTTGGATGACTAGTTTTCAGATCCTCATTAATACCCTGTTATGTGAAGCCATTTTTCTTTTTTATTAAGAAGAATTATTTTATATCTAAGTTATTACCTTGTTAACACAGCGGTTTTCCTCTTTTATGAATCAACAAATTGAACACCATAAAGACATATTTAGCATTTGTGATCAGTTAATTTCTATGTAATGTATGCCAGCTGCTTGACATTCATTTACTTTTGGAGGTCAAATTTGAATCATTATGAAAGTGCTTTTTTTATTGTAATATAAGTTCTCAAGCAGCCTCAGACTTTTCCCCACAATATTCCACAGAAACATCTCAGTTTAAAGACAGAGACGGAAACAAAATATGGACCTCAATATAAAATGTTTTTACATGTACAATGTGAGTGCTATATTGGGCATTAGCAAAATAGCAGGGGATAAAGTAGGTCACAAACTATAATCAGTTGATGTGAAATCTGATCTGCATAGTAAAACTAAGGAAAAGTAGATGCTAGTGCATGAAAGTAGCTGTAGGTGATGCTATCGGTTTTTAGTTGAAGAATACATGTACTTTTCATATGTTTACCATTTCAAAGAAAATTTAAGCTCACTAATCTTTCTGTATACTGTTGCAAGCTTTTATTAAATGGCATATTTTTGCAATATTATATTGATAAATTAACTTAAACTTTCTTGTGAAGCTATCTAAAAGAATTATTGTAAATAAAACTAAATTTAATAGTGGTTCAATTAATTAGCTTTTACCTGATATACTCACCACTATTGTTAATATTATCATTCATCATTATTATTAGTATGCACTTTTCACTTATTTCGGTATTTAAATGCATTCTGATAGCAACAAGTAAATAAAATATTTGTGTAGGTGATATATTAAAAAATTGTGCTGGTTATTACACTGCTAATCAATAAATCATGTAATATTTAATATAACTCAGGGTTTCATCAAAACCTAGTGCTCTTATTCTTAAGCCAAAATACATAGATAATACATGTACTTCTAAAAAGAACTGCATATGTGAAGGTCATAGCTGTGCACATTAAAAGACATTTCACACTACATTTATAATTTTCAGTAAGGGTTTTTTGTATGAAGCCTGGAAATTTAATGTACACCACCAGCTTCATTGCTTGAAAATCTTTGAATTTAAGAGTTTTTTTTAAAAAACCTTGGAAATATTCAGTAGTAAGAATGTTCATTCTTTAAATTAACCATTTTATTATTAAGATATCAAACAGACATATATAGCCAACATGAAATATTTAGAAACTTAATTTCAGTGACTAAATTTAAGGTAGTAAACAATAACTTGACACAGATATGTTTCATAAGGTTAAAGCAATGTTTAATCAAATGTAGAAAAATTTAGGATGTTGAGTGATATTTAAAAAGTGTAAGAGTTTAAGTACTTTGATTTAAAAAATTATGGAGAACTCTATTTAGAATGTAATATGTTTTGCATTGGTAAGATGAAGAGGAGGTTAAGTATTTGAATAATATAATGTGTGCAAGCCATTATGTTATAAATTAAACATTTTTGCCTAGGTTCTAGTTTATAAAAAACACAGTGCAAAAGTAAATTCTAGAGACTTCCTTTTTTGCTCAAAGATATAAACCAGCCATCAAGCATCCAAGAGTCTTTCTTGGTTTAATGGATTAGTCTGGAACTAATTGGTTGTTCTTTTGTTATTAACAATTATTGTTTTTTTTAAAGCTTTATAAATGTGTTTGTTGTTGTTTGATGATACCATGGTTCCAGTTTCTGTCCAATAAGAGAGCAGTTTGCTAGACATCTTAATAAGTAATGTGTTCCATGGGATAACCCATATAATTTTTGTTTTTTGTTGGTTTTGTTTGTTTAAATAGTTTGGGCTAGTGACTGACTGTTTTGTGCTCATTTAGAAAACTGAGAGACATACATACCAAAATTAAATTGGAGAAATATGTATTAACTAATTATGAATTAATATAAGTATTTGACTTAGTTTTAAAATAATTTATATCAATAAACTAGTATTTGAGCTGTACAGTTGCAATCCTTTTTATCATTATATGATGATGTTATGATTGAGTTCCCAACTGTGTATAATATCTGTGAAAGTGCTAAACAGTTGTTGTGTGTGTGTGTGTGTGTGTTTTTTTTGTTTTTTTTAATTCAGTTAAAAGCCAAGATATTTATATTCCTGTTACTTAGTTTTCTTCATGTACACTTTTGTAAGTGAAAGGCTTGATATTCATAATACAATTCACCCTGGAGTGAGTTGATTTGTTTTTTGTTTTTTTCACATTTCTCAAAATTAATACCTTGTAGATTTCAAATTTAAGGTGTATAAAAGTAGCATTTCAAATCCTTTTTTTTTTTTTATGAAAAATCACTGCCTGCGACTCTTTTCATTCAGTATCAGAACTTTGTAGCGGAACTGAATTGTAATGTCAACTAAAAACTAATATCATGATATTGAATGCCTAATTTTGCATGATATAGATTATGTTGAGCTGCAATTTTTTTTTTTTAAGGTCTCTTGGTTTTCAATGCTTCAGCTTTTGATCTTCAGTGACCTAACATCTTTGAAATTTATTGATGTTTTTGAGTATTATTAAAGTTTTGTAAACCTCTTTTTCTAAATTGTTTGTTGAATATACTTTCAAAATTTCAACCAAACCAGTGTTTAAGACAAGCAATAACAAATAATGTATTTGCTTTTAGTATTCAGTGAGAAATTGTAGAAATAAAAAATCAAAAGGGTGAAAACTCAAGTATTGCAACTTTTTCGTTTTTAACCACTATCAATTTTGTTTATTTCAAACATTTCACAACAACAAGAGTGGGCTAAGATCTTTTTGGCAGTCCTGTTTTTAAGATTACTACTGACATTGGCATTTGTTTCTTTTGTAAATGTTAGCAATTTATGGGAGGAAAGTCATAAATATGGATTCACCACAGATCACTGTACTACATTACCAAGTGTGAAAGGCCTGGCATGGCCAGGTGGTTAGGCCACTCGACTCGCAATCTGTGGGTCACGGGTTCGAATCCCCATCGTGCCAAACGTGCTCGCCCTTTCAGCTGTGGGGGCATTATAATGTGACAGTCAATCCCACTATTCGTTGATAAAAGAGTAGCCCAAGAGTTGGCGGTGGGTGGAGATGACTAGCTGCCTTCCCTCTAGTCTTACACTGCTAAATTAGGGATGGCTAGCGCAGATAGCCCTCGTGTAGCTTTGTGCAAAATTCAAAAACAAACAAACCAAGTGTGAAATATATTAACACTCTCACTGTGTGCTTGGTTAAATTAACTGAGTTCATGACCCCAAATTGACCTTTATAGTTTTCATACTATAAATTCTAATATGTTTTGTGTATCTTCACAAAATTTTACAATAAGAATCTTTAGTAGATTAAAAAATCAGAATTTTTAATTAAGTATTTTCACTAGAAAATTCTCCATGAATATATGGAGTCAAACTGTAGACTGCTGCAAGTGCAATGTTATTTTGATGTTAAGATTAAAAATACTTTTCATCTGAAAAATTTCAAATTTCAATTCGTAATCTCTAAAACCACCTGTATAAGTTTCAAACGTTTTTTGTTTTCAGTAAATCTTTATTTTACTGTTATTAATTTGTATGACCTCGTAACCACCAAAAATAAATCTAAATTACACAATTTTTTTAGAATGACATCAAACTGCATTTGTTTATTCTAAATAGCTTTAAACTTGTAAGAGTATACGTCGGTTTCTACATAAATTTTGTTTTATTGCTCTTTGAAATGTGTCTAACTAATATTCCCACCACACAAGTTATAAATCACTTGGTATATGTGTAGCTTATATTACCCTATTGAATTACATAATGCACAAGCTACTTGCAAGTTCTTTATGAGTATATCTTGGGAAAAAATTTTTATTATTATTATTTATTTTACCTTATATAACCTAAAAAATTTCTATTTTTACATTTTATTTACTTTTATATTATCAAATAAAAAATACACATGAAAAACAAGAAATAAAGTACTTATCTGGCTCTTCTTTTTTTTTGCGGTTGACTGTCAGTGAAACTTAATCCTACTTTTTTATACTAATAGTAATTTTTTATTTAATTAATTAATGCACCAAAGAACACAGAATAATAGCATGCAAAAAAACAGACAATGTTCTATAACTCAGTTTTTCTGACTATGCAACAAGAGCTGTTAAAATTCAACTAAGTTCATCAATGTGTTTCCCATGGGAATAAATATTGAACTGGAAGTGAAATAGACAATTCTCTGTACAAAAAACATTATAATACAATATTTCATATGACAAGGGTTGACAAAATTTATTACTTGTTTCAATTGCATTCATCCAGAAATCTTTGAAATGTATGTGTTAATAGGTTAAGTAAGCTTCTAATAGTCTACATAGATCTACATCTACACAACTGCCATTGTATTATTGAAGATGCAGAATGTCAAAGTAGAGAATTTTCATATCTTGTTTGTCGTGTGATAATACATCTGAAGTCTTAAGTAGTTTTTAAAGGTTTCTTTTGAAATAAAGGACTTAAAATTTAGATAACATGAAACTTCAAATTATGACATATGTTGTAATGTTAATTTAATTCACATAAATTGATAGTAAAGGTGTTTACTTAGATTTTGAATGTAACACTGTAACCTGTGCTGAAAAGTGTTTAAAGGGTACCCATAGTGGAAAGTCCAATATATTATTCATTTCTTTTTAAGTAGGAAGGCAGGGATTTACAGAAGTTGCTTGTAATAACACTGGACCTGGATGATTAACTTGATTATTCCAACTATCTAAGTTGTTTAAATATTGCCAAAAAGAGTTGATTGATTTCTCATTATTATTTTTGATTAATTAAGAGTTGTTCAGTTTATTTGATTGGTGACACAACTCACAAAAATAACCAACTAATCCTAATTAGCATTAATAAATATTGTTATTTTCTGATATTCCAAATATCCAAGTCTCATGTGAGAATAATTAATTAGTTGAATGTAATTGATTAATGAGACCAATGATTAATCAGTTAGTAAATTTTACTAAGTGCCCATTTCTAAGTAACACTTGTATAAAGGTCTTCCAATTATTAATTCACTTGCAGAAATTTCAGGGGCATCTGTTGATCACGGGGTTTTAATGCATCTGATATTTTTAACAGTTATTATTAATGGCAGTAAAAAGTTGAGTAGATATGTATTGTATTGATGTATTTATTAGTAACAGTTTGTCTGTTGACATTAAACAAAACTTTCATCATTGCATATAATTCCTAGGCTGGCAAATCTTGACCAATAAATCAATACTTTGTGTGATATTATATTACAATAAAATTAATAATAATTTTTAATAAATGTTTATTTTCTAGCCCAGTAGTTGACTTTATCATTTCTGTTGGGATATATTTGACAATGAAGAACTGATTAAATATATTTCTTATTAACTTTATTAAATTATCCTTAATTTTTTCAACTGGTAATATTCTTTTATATTATTTTTAGTAAGATATTTCAGAAATTCATGGATGAAAATAAGGCTTCCTTTCCCAACCCATGATATTTCATATGAAGATAAGTTAAAATGTGCTATTACTTTTTTCTTCATGAATTCTCTGAAGTATTCAGTTATTCACAAAACAAAATGAGTAAAATTCTTTATATATTTTTTTAGTATTTTATGTCCTTTTATAATCAATCTTATAAGTGAACTAATATTTTTTACTTGCTGTAGTACAGCAAAAATGCTGAACTAATAATTACTCAGTGTAAGTATTAATAATTTCCACCCCACAGTGACACAGCGGTATGTCTACAGACATACAACGCTAGAAACTTTACTACATTTTAGTCCTTGTAAGTTTGTCTGTCTATAGTATAAATGTATGTAGCTAATTGTTTAAATCAAAAGATATTGATAGGGTGCTAATATTAATTTTTGCACTTACCTCTCTTCAATTCTAGTGATGCAAACTGGAGAAGGAACATCATGTTACTATAGATTTCTAACCAAAGGTCAACAGTGGATATGGCTACAGACACGCTACTTTATTACTTATCACCAGTGGAATTCAAAGCCAGAGTTTATTGTCTGTACTCACAGTGTCATCAGGTGAAGTTATTTTACAATGTTCATAACACCTCACATCGGTCCTAGTATGACTGAACAGATTAATAGAAATTTATCTGTGTACTTGAGTTACACGCAACTTCAGTAACTTTAAAAGCAAGTTTAGGTACAGAAAACTACTAATTAATTGAAATATTTATTTGATTGAACTTAACTAACCTTAGAGCTCCCAGCATATTGCTTATAAAGCATACATGTATTTTCCATTGTACTCTATTTAGATGTGCTTATTAGGTGTTAGTAGTAAACGAAAATGAAACTAAATTTTTAATGTTCTAGATATAATACCATTTAATAAACTTAAATGTGTTATTTGTATATCCTGAGTTGCTAAAATGTTTCAATTTCAAGTACTAAGTTGAAGCATTTTGTGAAAGGTAATGGTACAATAACAGAAAAAGTACTTTACCATTGGTTTTTTAAACTTTTTATCTGATACTGTTACCTCTATAGAAGAAGGTTGATAGTGTGTTCATCTGAAAACTAAAAAAAAAAAAAAAAAACATTATATAATAATTTATCTTTGAAGTATTTATCAGTATCAGTTATGAAATATTTCTGTCATATCTTTTTGTTTTAAACTATCCATGACTAATGACTATGTAATTTTGATTCCATTACCTCTCTTGGTTCAAGATGTCTCAAGTTTTTGTTTGTTATATTTTTATGTTAATATTTTGTTTTGTATGTACTTCAAGGCTTTAGAGTCTAGACGATATTTAGGCTTTATGAATATAGTTGTTTTGATTGTACTTACATTTTCCATTCTCAGCACTTTTATGTCTGAAACCATGCAGAATTACTGCTTCTAAACGTAAATTTGTTTTTTTATCAATTATCAAGAGATAATGCAATATATTATTAGCATTTACCATTACGAAGAAATACATAGATATTTTGATTCAAGTGAAAAGAAAAAACAAAACACTGTTTATAACTTTCCCATTTGTAATTGATTATCATAAAAATCATAACTACAAAATCCCAAAATTATTTATTTATTAATACTCAACATTTTAGCTACCTTTTTCTCAACTTAACCCTTGAGAAAGGCATAAGCTGAAAAACTTGCAAATTTTATCTTATGATTTCTAATCTTCAGTCTGCATTTAAATATCTAAACTCTAATAATTATTTTTGAATTTAATACTTCACCTTAAATTACTTTTTAAATTCTTTATTAAGATTGCTTCTCAGTATGTGCAATTTAAAGTAAGTATATTGGGTAGTATGATCAGTTTTTCCCATTCAGATATTGATGGAACTATTAAAATTTAATTATGCTTTTAACTGAATTCTTTGACCCTCAGTGGGACAGTGGTGGGTGGTAAGTTTATGAACTTCCAATTCTAAAATCTGGGGGTTCTATTCCTTGCAGTGGACAAAGCAGATAGTCAAATATGGCTTTGCTCTAAAAGAAACAAACAATTAATTGAACTTTTGTTATAGATCTAATTGAATATACATATTTTTTGTTGTATAATTATTATATTATGATGTCCCAAATGTTCTTGGTTTAAATTCATGTGTTTCCTTTGCAATTAAATTGGCCTGTCATGGCCTGGTGGTTAGGGTGTTAAACTTCAATCTGTGAGTTGCAGGTTCAACACCCATCACCAAACATGCTCACTGTTTCAGTCTTAGGGGCATTATAATGTGACGGCCAATCCCACTATTTGTTAGCAATATAGTAATCCAAGAGTTGTTGACTAGTTGCTTTCCCTCTAGTCTATCACTTCAAAATTAGGGATAGCCAATTCTACAGATGTAACAGTAGCTTAAAAACCTATATTGATGTCATTATCAAGATTAATTGCAGGTGGCATCTATAACAGGCAGGCATTATCCTTACTAACACCACTACTAAGCATAAGGCTAACATTGTTGAATTAGATATTTTCCATTTATCTAACCTCTGTCCTTTTGCTGTAGTTCGTAAATGATCTACATGCTGTTGGAATTCATTAATACTCAATCCTGACTTCATAGAGGGTAAATTTTGAGTTTTTTCTGATATACCCGTCAGTTCCTTAAAATCTGCCTGTACATTTAAACTGTGAATTAAGGGTGATTCTTTCTTAGTTAATAATTCTTGCAGATCTGGGATTTTCACATTTAATTGAGTTCCTATGTATTTAGTTTCACTCCTAAAACTCAAGGGTAAGGTGATACCTTGACCATGTGCCGAACAATTTCTAGCTAATCTTGGGTAATCATTATCTCAGTTTAATTTAACTACTCTAGTTTAATAATCAAACTGATGTACATTTGATTTCGTGCATACCACTGATAAGGCAAGTTCATCCTGTATATTAAATATCCAAGTCCCTGGGGGTCCTTGTTTTATAGAAACAAAACAGTTTAGGGATAATTATTCTTTTTTCACATAACTCAGGTATTCTATTTTTAATTCCTGCAAATATTACTTAGTTACAAGTTCAATAGGCACTGAATAAATTCCTGAATTGGGGTCACATACTCCAATGGGTTCTTCTATACATCTCACCATATCTTCCTCCATCATTTCTAAATAATTATGCTGATCACTTGAAACAGCAATGTAAGATTTTTCATTCTATACATTTAAAGCCAGCGAATGGTTTAATGCTAATGGTAAGTGTACAATTCTATATAGATTAAACTTCCTATCTGTTACCTTCAAGAGTATCGTTATAAACATCCTCAAAGTATCCCCTACTGCAGCAGTTTTGACATCAGCCCAATAATACATGTCAATCTGATCACTATGCATAGGAATTACAAATTGTAGATGTGGGGGTAATCCCCTTTCAGTTTTGTCTAATATTCTTTCCAGTTTACTCGGGTTAGGAAGTATGAACTCAACTTTTTATCTGCAGCTACTTAACTAAATCCGTCCTGCTACTTTCTGCAGTAGAAGATAGTTGTTGTAAATTATTCTGAATCCTAGTGTTTCAAACTAATATTTCAATTTCTGCTTTGTGAAGCTTAGTCTGTCTTACTCTGGTATGTATCAATGTATTATTAATATTTACTAGCACTTTAGATATTTTCCTGATCTCTTGGTAATGAAATTCAGTTGATTGATTTAATTAATTCATTATAGTTACCTGTTCACTTATGAAGTTAATCATTTCCATAGATACCTGTCTCAATTGCTCTACCTTCTCATTCAGTTCGTGTAAATTGTCGGTGGGCACAATTGTGAATAATAATTTCAAAATGTTTCCACCTTCATTTATTAAACCACATATTTGTCGAGTTTGATCTGATATCAACACGCTATCTTTAATGTTATTTAATTCTAAAATCAAATCCCCTATCTCATCATAGTATCATCTAACTAATGTCTTGTAATTTTCAATTAACCCTTCCTGTAAGATTCTTGCTAACTATAAGATAGCTGTGTCTTATATGATAGAGCATTGTATTTTCCAAACTTTTTTCATTCGAAACTAATGCGAGTATTCACATCAATTGAATTCTTGAATATTACTAATTCTTCTCGTAAACGCACTAATAATCAAACATACAATTGAAACGGCATGTCTTTAACAATTATCCATTTATCTCCAGATAATATGAAATTTCCTTCATCAACAAAAAACCATACCTACCTTTTCTACTGGAACAATACTTACATTTTGTCCAGTCATGACTCCTGCCATCAGTAACGTAAGAATCCTGGTAAACCTATAGATATATCTACTAATAATACATGTAATTATAAATACTTAGTAGAACATATATAACATACATTAGCCATATACATATATAACTTATCCAACTTAATTTGATTACAGCTTCGTAAATAGTTTATCATATTATTGAAGACTTCTAATACACCCTCTCTTATGTTATTAACTACTTACTCATCTCCTTCTAGTTGTAGGGGTCACTTCTGGTTGAGTTTATATAGGACCACGTGATCTAAGGTTATAGTCATGGACCACTACATCAGCTTGTGTTGTCACTCATTATCCTCAGTTATTGGGGCACTACCTTCACTATCGCCACTATTTCCTCTGTTGTTATTACTTCATCTAACACGACGCTATCATCCACTAACTCTGGGATTTCTATCTCTGTCTGTATTATTTCCTCATCATCAAGAGATAAGTCAATTTGACTTGAGTTATCAGTTTCTACTGTTCTCATTTTGTTCATCTACCTTGGTTTCATCAGCTACACATTCATACTGATAAGGCTTATACTCCTTCACCTTCTTTAACCTGTTAACATGTACTAACTATTTACCCTTTCCATAGATCTCATGGATCTCAAAATTCACTGGAGTTGTTTATTTAAGAACTCTAAAAGGACCTTTCCATAATTTTGCTAGTTTTTTTAGTTCTTCCTTTCTTAACAATGGGAGTGTATGACAATACTTTGTCCACTAACCTTATTTCATTAGTTTGTGCTTTCTTATTTGCTTGCTTCTCTCTACACTCAGCAGCTTTAGTCAAATGTTCATCAGCTAACTCAAATGCTAACTGCATCTGCTGTAATAACTTTGCTTTATAGTCATAATCTATTGCATAATTCATTCTTTTATGGGCTAGTATTTCTTGCATAGGTAACATAACATCTCTACCATGTAATAGAAAGAACAGACTTTCCTGAGTAGACTTATTTCAGCACTTCTATAGGCCAATAATAACAAGGGGATCTGCTTGTCCCAAGTTTTCTGATCTTTCTCTCACTATTGAGAGATAATTTCTAACAAACTTCTATTGAATCTTTCTACTAAACCATTGGCAGCCAGGTGATAGGCTGTAGTCTCAATTTTTCTTATACCTAGTAACTCGCAAACTTCCTTCATTAACTTAGATATGAAGCTACTACCTCTGCCTGTTAGTAAATACTGTGGTATACCATGTCTAGCTATTATGTTATTCACAAATGCCTTTGAATATTGCCTCAGGAAACTGTGACTACTAACACATTTGTTTTCTGCATAGGATGTAGGCAATGGGCCTTAATATGTCCATAACTACTAACTGAAAAGGCATGGTTAAACTCAACATTCTTTGTAAGGGAGCATTCCATAAGTGTGGGCTAGTTTTTCGTTTCTGACATTCTATACACGAATCTCAATAATCTTTGATGTCTTTTCTCATATTTAACCAAAAGAATCTTTTACTTATTCTACTGTATGTTTTTGCAAAAGCTAGATGTGCTGTGAATGGTGTGTTGTGATATGTTTTCATGTGGTACAACTATCTGCAATGTGCAGATATATTACACTAACGAATTACATTACCCATGAGCTGCTCGAGTGTGTGCCTCATGAAACATTTTTATTATAATATTATTATTAATTATTTTACCTAATCTAATCTAAACAAACCAATTATACATAAAGAATAAACATGAAAAACAAGAAATAAAATACTTAACCAGTCTTCTTTTTTCTTGCTGTCAGTTTTCGATGAGACTAAAGCCTAATTTTTTACGGTAATGATAGTAATGCACTAAATAATTTTTATTTGATTAAAGAATATAGACAATTAACATGCAAAAAAAGTAGAAAACCTCAAAACATTTCTGGCTTTCTAACTATGCAACAAAAGCCATTACAAATTCATCCAAGCTAGTCATTAACTTTCTCACGGGAATGATGTTGGTACTCTGGGTGAAATTGACATTTAACCATTCAGAACATAATGTTATACAATACGTCATTTGATAGATGATAACCTTTCTATTGGCTATAGGTAATATATAATTAAACATAAGAGAGAACTATTAACGAATTCTGAAAGAGAGGATGTGACAGGTAGGTGTAGCAGGAGGGGCTGATTTTCTAATCAATAGCTCTGTAACCAAACAAAATTGAAGACTAAAAATTATGGTTTGTCTGAGGAATGATGATTTTATAGAGAATAATTAATGTTTAATTTCGTACTTTTTTGATGGGTGGTGGATAAAATAGAGATGACATGCTAAAAGAAAATGTCACATGGGTCACTCTATGGGAAATTCAGGATTTTTTTTTTTTAATATTGCTTTGTAGTATTAAGAACTTAAAACTTATATGCTATTCTAATTGGTATAACATCTACAAAAAGTAGATTAATAAAATTTTGAATGTAAGACACTAAAACCTTGTGTCATGCACAGTAAAGGATACCATGGCGATAGGGTTAAATGTGTAGTGCTGCGTGGACCTAACTGTACGGGTTGCTGTGCTGCATCTTCATTATGAGCATTAGTCCTTCTAACGACTCTTCTGTAGTAGTATCTGTGCCAGCAGTAGTTATATTCACTTACTTACAACTTGTCTATTCACACTACTTACAATGCTGTTTAAACTAACTTACTTACTTTTACTCCTTTCTTTACTCTAACCAACTTGCCATTAGTTACTCGAAAAATCCTGGAAGACTGCACCAGTTGTGACAGGCAGGCAGGAATGGAGGCTTGCCATTGGAGCTCGACTTTACCACCAATCACTATAGATTTATATTAAATCCAGAATTACAGTTGCAAGTTGAGTGCACAAGTCACTGACTTGAGGAAGTTTACGGTTAGAGACTTGGATTTCACAAAACACATAAAATTTTAATTCTTCACTTATGAAAATACAAATACAACTTCTCACATCAACTGCTTGGCTATTTTGTTAAGTAATTCCTCTACTACATACATTAAATTACCTATTATCCTTAGTAAATTCTCGATCAACACACTAAGTGAATGATACTCAGACACACTTGGAGTTACTAGTTTTTTTATGCATTTTGCTTTAGTTCCTAAACTACATTAATCGATTGAGAGAAATAGCAATTCAACTTGCATCAAATTAAAATGGTGTTCTGGCTTCTTTGTAGGTTGAGCAGCTTCAGCATGTCAAACAGAACTTCTGCAAAAATCTAAAGAGAGAACTTTTCTTTGGTCCCGGAGAACTGACTTTTCAGCTCCAGACATGAGTTTTTAAATGATTCTTTCATAGTATCCTTACGAGTTCCCAAATAGTGTGCAGATCTACCCGCAAGTAGGTCTAACACTTATTAGGTAATTTTTGCAACTTGTTGGACTTCCCAAAAACAACAACAAAAATTCTCTGGTAATTGTTTGCTGTTAGAATCGGTAAATCAGCCGCTTGCTCACTTGTAGTGCTCCACACTGCTCTGGTTATCAATACCATATTAAACTCCCAATTCTTGCCTCGAACATAAACTTTTTAGTAGCATTTTCTGTTCTACTAGAGTGGCATCATCAGTTTTTCACTGTCAAACCCTTGACTATCTTTCACTTGTTTTTTTTTTTTTTTCTCTAAGTGTCTTAACAGATGTGCTGGGTGTTGTTGTTGTTTTTCTTACTCTTAATTCTCAATGCTAGTTAACTGTAATCTGCCTAGTTCTGGCCCTATTACATATAGGTGATCTCCCTTACATCATTTCTTCATATATGTGTACCACACTCATAACTTTCTATAATATAGATTCTTCTAAATTTTCACTTAATTACCAGAGCAATTGCATAAAAATGCTTATTAGTCCAGTTGCTTCACATCTTAACCAAAGAGATATCATAAACTACTTGTTGACATTCTTCAACTCCAGGGGGATTTCTTTTTCTTTTTACAAGTTATTTATTTTGCAGTGGAAAACATAAAATCAAATTTTAAATGATAAAATGATCCCCAGTAGGTTAGAAGTAAGCTTGGGTGTTCATAAAACTAAAATTCGAGATCTGATTCCTTTGTGCAGCTTTGAGCTTAAACAAATCAAGTGCTATGTTAAGATGCATGTAAAATGGTGCAACTTAAACAGTATCACTCCTAATATTTAGAAAAATGCTAAAATGTTTATGGAGTGAAACTATTTCTAAAAACAATCATTCTGTATTTGCAACATACAAGTTTGTGATGAAGACTTTGTGAAAGACTTCTTTCTTTTTCTTCTGAAGACTGACACATGTTTAAAAAATAAAAAGATGTCACAGTGCAATTACAGGAGCAGTAATTTAAAGACAAAAATTTTAAATTCTAATAGCCAAGTTATTTTGAAAGGTGGACCTTCCATCACCAGAAGCAAACGTGAAGAAGGATTCATGTTTCAAAAGCACACAGGTTATAGGTTTTTCATATTTTTGTGTTTAATTGATTTTTTGAACTTTTGTGTTTTCTTAACAACACAGAGGAAAAGTAAATTTCATAAAAATGTGGTGACCTAATAGTTAACCATTAGGAAATTAATTATGAAATTAAAATTTATTATATAATATAACATAAGTTTATAAATCTGGTAGCAAAAGTGAAACACTCAATTAGAGTTCATTTGTATAACCTGTAATAAGCATGTAGGTAAATGTGAAGAATAAAGTTTAAATAATATCTCCTAAGATATAAAACACTGAGTATAGTGTTAAAAATTTTGTGTCATCTTTACTTCCTCTTCCCCATTCTCCCTTGCCATCTCTCTTACGTCAGCCTTGGTTGGATATTTTTCATCCAACAAGTTGACATTATTCAACTTCACACCTGGATTTTATGCGTTCCATCACACGACATCAGGGATTGACATCTTGAGTGCTGTCCTTATTAACACATTCCATTGGACATTTTTCTTTGAGGTTTATCAAAGGAAATGATTTACTTATCATCAATAATCTCTCAGAAAATCTGTAACATGTTTCTCAATTTTTCACATGGTTGTTTCACAAGGGTTTGGCACTTTTAGCTGTTGCCTTCTATAAGGCTGCCTTATCAGCTCCTTTTCTTTTTTTATATGCAAAGAAGAGTTTTGAGTCCCCAGTTTTATCATTACTTTTCAAATCATTTTGCATCACCCTCTCCAGGTTCCTAAGTGGGATATAACAGTGGTTCTCTATGCATTATCATGTCTGCCTTTTGAAACATTGTAGTCATGTTCACTATATCATCTTTCACTTAATACATGTTTTCTTCTATTATTGGCTAGTGGGATCAATATTCAGTTGTGTTTACACACCATGTTAACAGGATACTGTACCATTCCAACTATACTCTATTGTATGCAGACATGGTCCTTTCTACCTAAATTTGCACCAGCTATGGAAGGAGATAAGGTTTTATCACCTATTAATCTTCCCTCCATTTCCCTTTAATACAACTTTTTGGATCCAGATTATTTTTTATGCTGCCCTGTTTGGGATCTCCGATGTTATGTGATGTGTACTGAAGAATTTCAGGAGTTACATCTCCCAGGTTATTTGTCCATTAGGATCTTTCAGTTTCACACAACTTATCCCCTGTCACTTTGATAAGTTGGTTCAAATAGTATACTCTGGTCTCTCATTAGACAAGTGGAGACTTCTTCGGGTCTCATCTTATCAAGTTTGACATATATTGATGTCCCTGACAGCTCAGTTCTGTTGTCTGCTGGAGGAAATTGTACAGGCTCGTATGTGGACCACATCTAACACCTTTATATAACACTGTTTACATGATTTAGACAGTCTTCTCTTCTGATGGGTTTTGGTTACCCCCATGGCTGTTGTACATATCCCAACTTGATTGTGACAGAGGTGAGTAACTTCATTTCTTTCCTTTTCAAGGACTTTTTTGTCTTCCTCATTTGGATCCCACTCAGTGGCACGTGCTGCCTGGTCAAATATACTTTTCGTAATCCGTGCTAGTTACCAGTAGACTAATAACTAATTCCTGTTAGCAACAAGCTCTGTTGAGATGGGGTGTTCCATGAAACTGCCTTGGCACTTTCCAGGTGGTGAATCATTGTTCTATATCAACTATCACAATACTGGATCATTGCTCATGGGCTGTCAAGAGTAAAGCACAAAGGGACTTTCCCCATCCCTGCTAGCCACTGCATTGAACAAATTGGGGCTGGTTTGCTTTTCAAAATACATGGTTCATGTAAAGCACTGTCTCCAGAGCATCATTCCTCAGGGTTCCACTATGCGTATCCCCCCTGCTCTTCTAGTGGAGCATGGGAGTCCTTACCACTGTGTTTCCAGTTGCTGGAGTAGTGGACAGAGGTCTGTTTCCCCTGAGTGATGTTTGTACTCATTATTCTACTCAAGGAGAAGAGAGCAAAGCTAGTTACCCTCCTACCCTTATCCTATGTGGGAGCCTCCTCATAATTCCAGTTCAAAGATGACAGTTCACTATCCGGTTGTGTGAGCGTGGCCCTTCTTTTTGATCATTCTCTTACTTTCCATGATCATGGTAGAGGGTCCTCAACTCCTCATAATTTTGCACGAGGAGCATCACATCAGTGAGCCATTGACTAAACTTTGTTTGTTCCACATCTTCCTTGTAATTCAGGAGGCAGGAGGTGTTACCTTGTCTCCCAGGTTGAAGAGTTAGGAATTTGATTCGTAATCCCAGGCCGAATGATCTCTGTTTCTTCAGGTTGAGTGAGGTGTGAACTGGCTCTGTAATTCTGAGTTTGGTTTATTGCATTTTGTGCTTTTTCAGGTTGGAGTTTGGGTTTGTCCACTTAGGTGTTGCTTGTCTTCTCTTTGTAATTCCTTTGGCTCGATATGCAACATATTGTAACTTTCAGGTTGGGTTCCCATCATATCATATTTTTATTATACAGTTATATTGCAGACCCCATGCCCTAGCCACTATACCTTGAATACAGCTTTGAGCCCACAGCCCTATAATTCCAACAACGAGATGTGGAACCTTGTATGTGTGGTTGGAGCCTGGACAAATCTCATAATAATGAACAATGTCAACTCTATAGCCAGTTGGCTTTTACCACCCAAGTTTAGATTTCACTTTATCTGGTCGAGGTGCATACCTGTTCCAGAAGTAGTGTAGACCACTCCACCTGGCCAATGTGGGATTCTAGATAAAGTGTGAGAGGAGGTGTGTTTTAGAAGTTTACATTAAATGTATTTCCAATAATACTTATCTCCTTTCAAACAACCCACCCCCCCCCATTTCTTCCCCACAATAGCTAGTATTTGGGTCTGATAATCTTGCCAGTCTTGAAAAAGTGAATAAGAAAGAATGGCAACATTATCAGACCCAAACACTGGCTATTGTGGAGATGAAGGGGGGTATAGTGTGAAGGAGGTAAATATTATTATAAATACATTTTTATAGGGATTGGGTATAGAGGGTGCGTTGACGTAGGTGGAGAGTCACAAGATTAAAATCACTAGGGGCGATATAGTGGGGTATAAAGACTGGAGCAAACGAAGTAGAATTCGTACCATTGCTTAGATGGGGAAAGAAGAGAAACTTTCATCAGGATAAAGTGTGACAGGAAGTAATTATTATTGGAAACACGTTTTTGGTATAGAAAAATGTAAACCTCCATATATTCATGGACAAATATTTAGCAGAAATGTTTAATTAAAAACTCTGATTTTTTGTGTACAAAAGACTTGTAATGTTTACTGAAAGCTTGCCAAATTTCATGAATATTCATAAAACATCTTAAAAGTTATAGTATTGAAACTGTTTGTCACATTGGGATTACATTTTTGGTCAAATCAGTCAATCCCATAATGAGAGGGTTAAATGAATATTTATTTTACAATGCTTGTAAATATATTATTTTATTACACCTTTGAGAAATCATAATTTGCCATAATTTTGGTATATTGATACCATAAACTCAAACCTGTTGTCACAAAGACATAATTTTGATGAAATAGAAGTATATTTGTTGTAAAATATATCAGATTGGTTTAAAGATATTGCAGAAATAAATGTTATTGGTTCTAAAGACCAGACATTCCACTTCCAGTTATGACCATGTCCAGGCTACAGTAGAAATGGAAATAAAGAAAAACAAGCAACAGTCACCCAAGATTGATAGTTCTCCATGTCCTCCTGGCTCTACATCATCCCAAGCCCTAAGAGAAAGGGCATGTCAATCACCCACTCCTTCAGTTACCTCCAGGTGTAGCCTATCCTCTACAGTAACTGACTTTTCTAGAGGTAAGTAGGTATTTCTTAGTTCACATATCAGTTATTATTAGTAAATGTCTGAGTCCCTTCTGGTTAGGAAATCAAGCTTATTATTCTCAAAATTGGCAAAAATATTAATAATAATAGAATGTAGACAAATACAGGCTACTTTGTGTAACAGATGTTCTATTGTTATCATGTAAAACTGTTGCTTATTGCAAAAATACATTTGTAATGAATAATAAAAATATGATAATACCAAAAAACATCTTTAATATGGACATTTCAGAATTTCCTTAAATTCCAGCATTAGCTTTAATGTCTAAAAAAAATTAGTTCATAATATCTGAACTACAGAAAACAGCATTAGCATTGAGTGAGTTTTTGTATTCAATCGAACATTTAGAAAGAACAGATTTAAACGGTAACAATATAATGGAATGTACGATAAAACTTGTAGTCTACACATGTTTAATAAATAACACTGTTAAGAGAAACTATTATAGAGAAAGGCTTGAATATAAGCATCAACACTGTATCTTTAAAATAATAATAAATATCAAATAAAAACACTGAGAATCTGGAATTGATGTTATTATTTAGTCTTATTTTAATAGAGTTTGTAATCTGTGGTTCCAGAATTGAGAATTTTAAAGTTTTCTAGAAGTATGGGGTGGTTGTTATTCTCTGTGCAATTGGATACAAAAACTCGGGTGGATTACTTAGCTTACATTCGCTTCTTGCTGAAATTCCCATGTGCTCATGTGCATATATTTGTCGGTGACATGTAGTTTTACCAATATAGCTAGCTTTATAGTTACCACAAGTGTATTTATATACAACCCACAAGTGCATAGGAATGGGTAGTGTCTTTGATTTTAAACATATTTTTAATTCTAAATGTTGATGTAAATACTAAACTTAGCTTAATTTGTGGGTAATATGTTTGATTATTTTTTGAATTTGGTACTTGAGTTTAAATCTTTGTTTGTCAATGAAAGGAATGATAAGAACTCGTGGATATTTTGAGACTTTACTTGCTATTTACTCTGAAACTTTCAGAAATCATTAATTGATTTTAACCATTAATGTGATTGGTTCTTATAAATAAATTGGCTCACTACTGGTGAGGTGAGACAGTCTAAAAAAAGAAAAATATACACTTACTTTTTTTTTGGAAGGAATTTTATTAGATAGAATTAAAGTTTTTAAAACTTTTCATTTTCTTAAATGAACTTGTAAATATGATCAGCTCTGTGGCATTGAAAACAAAAGTAATGTAACATTTGCAAATGTGGTTGGACTTCCTGAAACTAAAATTCAAAACAAGGCCCTAGTGACATCATATTTATATTTATAAATAAAGTGAAAAGACTTGCTTATTTCTTCATGAAATATAACTGTTACTATTAATGTTGGCACCAGTATAAATCTATGGACAGCAAAAGTAGTTTTTGTGACCAAATTTACAGATATAACATGTTTTTTACGTTGGATAAAATGTGAAGATATATATATGTATAAAAGCCACTTTCTGTTCCTAATGCTACCTTCATTGGCCACATTCAAATTGGCTCAGTTCTTAGTCTCAAGTGCAAGTGTGGGGATTCTTTAAACTTTTTTATTATTAAGTCATGTTTAGAGCACTATCATACAATATCAGGTAAAACCAGAATAATATGATGGTTTATGTTAGTATTTGAATTTTGTTAAAATTCTATTACAAAGACTCGGTGTCTAAGTGGTTAACACTCAGCTTATGCAAGCCTCACTTTCAAATCCCAGTTGAGTCAAATTTGATGCTAATTTTTTTATATTTATTATCATATTTACAGCAATCTCTTTAATTATTTGAAAAATTACAAATGCCATTATAAATTAAATCAGGGATCATATCATATATTACATACAAATACCAGTGTCTATCTGTGTCATTCACAACTTGGGTAAGAGATTTTTTTTAATTTAGTCAAAAATGTTATAAGAATTTTTTTATGAAAAGTTACACCTTCTTGCATTTTCTCCTCAACCTCAAATTCTTTGCCTTTGCCATCACAATTAATAAATCACAAGGTCAGTCATTTCACCATGTTGGAATGTTTTGTTGACAACCAGTTTTTCACGTAGTTCAATCTATAAGGCTTTATCAAGAAGCAAATTTGAATAAGAACATAAAAATATGCATAATCCAACATTCTAATCAAGGATCACTTACAAAAGATGACCAAATCTACACAAAAAATTTTGTTTTTAATGAATTCTAGAAAAAGGATAAACATTCTTTATTAATATATTGTTACTATAATATAATTATTTTTTAGAAAGTATGTTCGTAAAACATTTATTAAGATTTAATTTTCAGAAGGAAAATTACTCAGCATTTACTGTCATGTGACAGGCATTCAGCTCGCCCCAAATAAAACCAATAGTAAAATCAAAATAGCTAAATTTGGATATAGTTAAAAATTAACATAAGGTTCAGCATTACATTGATATTGTATTTGTTTTTGACAATATCTCATTTTAAGTGTTTTTATTTTACTGTGATTTTGTAGTGGAACGTTAATTGTTGTATGTTATTTTCCAACGTGGTGGTTTTCTATGCAACAAGAGCCATTGAAAATTCAGCTAATCTCATCGGTATGTTTCCCATGAGAATAAAATTTGAACTAGATGCAAAATAGACAGTTCTCTGTACAAAATACAATGTAAAGTAATACATTATTTGATAGATTAAAGTCTTGGCTTTCTGTTGTTTATATATAATATAATAAAGTATTAAATATCAGAGAGAACTATTGCCAATTTCTGACAGAGGATGTAACAAGTGGTCAGAGCAAGAGGGGTCTGTTTTCCCATTTATGGCTTTGTAACTAAATAAGATTGAAGGCTATAAAAATTATGCTTTGCCTGAGTGATGGCACTTTATAATGAGTAGTTTACTTTAAATTTCCTACATCTTGGAGGGATGGTAAATAAATTAGAAAAGAGGGTATGCCTAGAGAGAAAATTTCACAATTCTCATACTTGCGGAAATTCTGGATTTTTTTTTTTTTTTTCCTTATAACTTTAAAACTTGTATATTATTAAAATTTGAAATGTTCGCTATGTTTTTATGTCACATTTCTTCATATAAAATGGTAAAAAAGTAATTTATTTACATTTTGAATGTAACTTGCTAAAATCATGCAGGAAAATATGGCTGTAGCAAAAGTGTTAAGCACAAAGCTATAAAACTGACTACCTGTGCTACACCTACTGCAGGTATGGAAACTTAATTTTTAGCATTATAAGTTGATGCTGTTTTTAGCCATCTTGTGAGAATAATTAATATTTTTTATATATATTTTTTGGCCATCTCATGGGAATAATCAATTAGTTGAATGTAATCGATTAATGAAAATCGAAGATTAATCACTTAGCTAGTTCCACTATTGTCCAGGTTAAGTAAGAAATGAATTTGGACTAATTGGCAACATCACAGACTAGTCCAATAGAACTAGTGGCTTAATCTTACTTATACAGGTTTGGATGTTTTGTGCATGTCATGACATTTTAGAGAGTTGCATTCAAAATGTAATTAAACAAAAACTTATCATTGGTATATGTTAATAAAATTAGCATCATTATGTAGTTTATAATTCACATATTTATGTCATTTAAGTTTCAATATCATAATTTCAAAAGTACATACTTGAAAAATATTCAGTCTTCACTTTTTATCATATGATGTGCTAGCTCTCTCAACTCTTCCCTTATAGTTTGTATAACTTTAGTAGTATAGCATTTGCATCACCTTTGTAATGTAAACACAATCTGTAAGTAATGAAGAGGTCAAATGTACAGTTTCAACATTATATTTTCTCTGCTTACTGAAATATCAATAAATTTTTCCAACTCATGACAAAAGCCTCAACCAACTATCCTTAACTTTAAAGGCAGTTTTTAAAACTATGTGTTCTTATTTGATGTAAATGTTTATAACCAATAGAAAGAGTTTTTTTTATAACTTCAAGCTTGCAACCATCCTTTTGAGGTTAGCAGCAGTAGATATTAATCTAGAGGAAGTGATTGGTGGTGTTTATAAGGAAAGTTGGTGCTCATTGCATTAAACATTTTTTTTAACTGAGCACAGAATTTCAGGTAATCAGCATGTTAGTCTCTGAAAAATCTGCTAATGTGTTCCCACTGTGATGTGTTGCTTTTATGGAATGAATAAACTGTACATTGTACAAGCCAGATAGTAAAACCATAAAATTAAAATAATTATGTGTGAAAAAGTAAACCATTCACATCATGAATAAAAAATCTTCCAAAATGATGTCTGCAAGGAAGAAGAAAAAATGTATTGCTCATTTTGTTTTATAATTTTCAAAACTTCATTTGACTCTAAGTTCTTGATTTAGCTATGTTTAATGTTAAGTTAGAGAAAATAACAAACACAAAGTTTTACTGATAAATTGATAATATTTATTTAGAAGGCTCTAAGGGTTATGCAAATGAAATATGAAAAAGAAGATGAAAGAAAAAATTATTCTTGGCAAGATTAATCGATTAGTAAATGTCAGTAATTGGTTAACTAAATAATACCTTTATAAAGGACTTCCAATTTTTAATTCACTTGCTGAAATATCAGGGTCACCTAGATGATGATTGTTACTGACGAAATACTTGTTATGAATTAATTTTGAAATTAACAAAATTGTATTGTTCATTTTATTTCATAATTTAATTTTATAATGTAAATTGATGATTTAGCTATAGTTAAGGTAGAGAATATAACAGATAAAATATACACCTTGAAAAAAGTT
>NW_013666270.1:282836-285773 GCF_000517525.1 Limulus polyphemus
GCCCAATAATGCATAATTTCATTTGATAAACACGTTTAGATTGAATGGTAATTTATAATCAGTCACAAGAACGTCGAATCTGAATCACTTGAAAAAAACACGGGGGTGCTTAACTTTTTTCCAGGTGTATATAATGTTTTACTGAAAAAACTTTAGATATTTGTTTAGAAGATTCTAGAGATTATGCAAATAAAATATGAAAACTCTAAGGTGAAAAGAAAATTTTTATTCCAAGCATGAAAATCACCTTGTACTTAGACTGACTCAGCAAATACACAGAAAAAGTTTTAGTAAAAATGCTTTACTAATAAAAAAAAATTTGAATTTTTGTGTACAACAGACTAGTAGTGTTTGCTACATTTTGTGAAGTTACACTAAGTAAATTCAGAGTTATGCATAGTTTCATGGTGGTGAAATTACACAAGCCAATACAAGCAGAATTAATATTGATTATCTGTTTTATATTTCACTTTTTGATATACTCACATTTGTTTTGTTGTTTTTTTTATGGTGAAACTCTAACATTAGTTTCTCAATCCTAGCATACTCAATTTTTATTTCCAAAAGCAAAAACCAGAAATAATAAAAAAACCAGTCAGAGAATTATTTTTTCTCAGCAACTCGACATCGATACACTGCTCACTTTGTTGTTTTTAATATTACGATCAGGATATGCTAGTCCAAAACTTTTACATACACATTACACTTACAATATTCAATATATTTAAATAACAATTAACTAGATTGAATTGTTTAGTAATTATTTACAACATTCAGAAAGTTTTAATGATATATATAGTTTTATAGGTATATTTGTAGCTGACAAGTCTTGAAAAAAAAGTGTTTTGTGTGAATATTGTTTTCACAAAAAAATTCTGTATGACTAGTTTTAGGTTAGTGACTTTTCATAGTTGCTAGCCTAAATGTGTTATTTACTTAAAAAGTTAGTGTAGAGCATCTTCACTGTAAATGCATGTGCAGTGTTTAATAATTTCCACTTTCTTTTAATATACATAGTTTCAGGTTTTCTCCTTTTTGTGTGTGTGTGAAAATTGTAGTTCATTATTCAAGCTTCTGTTACTGTATTATGGAAAATGCTAAATGCATTTCGTTTGTTGTTTTTTGTATTTATTATTGCATGTGTTTTGAATAATTAGAAAATTGTACATTGTCACACAGTTCTCTTTACATATTTAAATTTCTTAGTTTGTCAATTTTTGTAATGCATTGTATCTATTGGTGATGATTTTTTAAATGTATGTATACATACTTAAACTAACCACTTTTTTACTCTGCTGATTACTCACAAGTAATTCATCAATGTGCATTTCAAGGCATAACAGATTTAGTGACTTGTCTTTCATTCTTCCTTCAGTTTTTCCTTTTTTTTTGGTTTTCAAAGATACAACTTTAGTTGTCTTGTGGTTGAAAGTTAGGAGATTGCCTGCCCAAAGTGCTCTAGATGTATTAACAATGGATTTCTTTGGTTCTCTGTCATTGATATTATTTACACTTAACAGCTACCAAATAACTGAATTAATAATACATTTGTAAGTAATTTCATTATAAAAATTATCTTATTTTCTGCCATATAACTATTCTATATACTATTATGAAATTGATTTATCATACAAATATTTTTTGTTATTTTAGCTATTGGCTCTTCAACATTGCAAGAAGGATTAGTTTACTCCAGATCATCTGAACCTAGCAGAAGCCAGCAGCCAGTCGCTGGTTCACTTGCTGTTCATCCTGCCAAATCCATTAGCAGTTCTGTGGAACATTTGCCCAGCACTATTCAACTAAGCTCCTCTGTTCCTGTACAAAACACATCATCTGTTGTAACTATAGCCACTCTACAGCCTTTGGTTGGAATATCAAGGTCACCTTTGTTAACATCATCCAATATTAATACATTTCAGGTGAGAAGAATCAGTCTTTTCAATACAGTTGTGTTTATTTTTGTAATTACTACTGAAATGTAGATATTATTTGGTTTTAATCATTTTATATGTCTTTTTCACACTTAGTTTAGTAGAGTTTAGAGCTGGATAGTTAATGGTATTTGCTAATTGGTTAACTTATGGGCCCCATTAATCAGTTAATACGATGTTCCTCAAACCATGGTAGGAAAAAGAAAAAGTTGCTTAATGGATCTGAACAGCCAATTGCCTTCCCTCTAGTCAGCAGTTCAAAATTAACAACAACAGCAGATAGTCTTAGTAGCTGTGCCATAACAAAGACAGGTCAAGCAAGTTTGGTTGCAATGGAAATTGAGCCTAAAATCATGAATCCACCCTTGAATGACTAAAGCTGAACATACTTGAAGTTAAAAAGAAGTTGTAGTTTTTCACATAACAACATAATAACAATATCTTAATTACTACTATGAATAGTTGGAATAATAATAAAAAATAACTATCAGAAATTCTAATCTTGATTAGTTGATCATTTTCATAACATTCAATTTAATCAAAACTTCAATTAATCAATTGATGGAATAATAAAAAACCATAATAATCAGAAATACTAATTTTGAGTAGTTGGTTATTTTGTGAAAACTGATATAATCAAAATTTTAACTATTCAATTGTTTGAATAATTGGAAACAATAATTTCAGTTGAGCTACTTAATTGTAATTTTGATTAATCAGTTAGTTTACATGAGACTAATTGTAATTGCTGCTCATGGATAATCATTTAACTTTCTCACTACAAAGTCAATTGAATCAACTGACCTCATAAACATTACAATACTTTTCTACACAAAAAATCAGATACTTTAGTGAAATATTTTTACTAAAGACTGGTCCATAAATATATATATATATATATATATATATATATATATATATATTATTATATATATACGTACGAGTGACTAGTATACGTTCGTTGTGAGTATAAGTAAATTTACTTTACTTCGTACCTAACTAA
>NW_013666270.1:285991-297556 GCF_000517525.1 Limulus polyphemus
TAGTCCGAGTGCTAAGTGATTTCCGTGTTGAGATTGAAAATACTTTTCTTTGCCTCAAAATCACAAATTTTATTTGTGTAATTTGTGAAACCTCCTAAATAAATTTAAGTAGAACTATATATTTTATCTGTTAGTTTCTCTACCCTAATTTTATACAAGGTTGGTCAATATGACTGACCTCATAACTACCAGAAACAGAATCAAAATAAATCTAAATTACCCTTTTTTTCTATCTAGAATGACTTCAAATTGTAACATGAAACTGCATTTGTTTATCCTAAATAGCTTTAAACACATAACAATATACATCTATTTATACTTATATTTTATTGTTTTATTGCCATTTGAACCCTGTCTAACTACTAATCGTGCCATTATAAGTTGTAAATCAGTTGGTGAATGTGCAGCTTATGTTGCACTATCAAATTACATTACATACAAGCTACTCATGAGCATACCTCATGAAAAAATTGTATTGTATTGTTAATCTCATCTAATCTAACCTTAACTAACATAAAAAGTTCCTATTTTTACATTTTAGCTACTCTTAAAAAAACCTTACATGGGTTGTCTTTTTTTTTTATGCTAATGCTAATACTCAGCTAAATAATTTTTATTTAATTAAAAAATGCATCAAAGAACACAGGATAATGACAATTAAAAAGCAGACAATGTCCCTAATTATCACGATTTTTGTGGCTTTCTAACTATACAATAAGAGCTGTTAAAACTTCATCTACAGTCATGAATTTGTTTCCTGTGGAAATCAAGCTTAAACTGAAAGCAAAATTTATAATTCTCTTCACAGAAAATAATGTAATATAATACATCGTCTGATAGAGGAAAACCTCAGGTTTCTATTGGTTATAAATAATATAGTATTCAACGTCAGAGAGAACTATTGCCAATTTCCAACAGAAAGGATGACGTGGGCATGGGAAGAGGGGGGGTCTAATTTTCTATTTCATGGCTCTGTAACCAAATAAGATTGAAGGCTATGAAAAGTATTTAGTGTTTCTTGCATATAAACTAAGACGTGCATAAATAAATATATATATATATATATATATATATATAAGCTGGAAATACACACATTTCGTATAATAAAAAAAATTACAGGTATTATTTTTAAATTGTTTATGTACTATTCTAAATTTACAATATTTAGAAATACTGTTACTTAAAAATGGAAGATTGATTCCAATTTCTCAATTATATATTCTTCATTTCTTAACTAATCACAAGGTAGCCTTGTAAACTTTAAGGAGTGGCTTTAGCAATAACTGAATAACTTGAAAAAAGAAGTTAAACAAAAGTGAAGTTTGGTTTCTTGAGCAAACTAATGCCAACAGAAATGTTCCACATTGAAAAACTTTCAGATCAAAACAAGCTGATATGTTAAGAATTTTCAGATGAAATCAGTTAAAATTGACTAGGAATTGTAAAACTTCTTATTTTATTTTGGAATTAGAAGTTTTTATTAAAGGTTTGTGAAAGACAACATTCAGCAAATGAGAAATAATGTAATGCTACTATAGTAATGCATAATTTTGCTGTTTTTTAACCATATACATATGTAATTTTAGTATGACCGTATGATACACATTCAGAATTTCAAGCAAATTTGGACCATACTAGGCTGTTTGTGCTAGTAATTACTAATCGTAGTATTTATACCTCATTGAAAAAAAATTGAGAGAAGTGACCATTTTCTAAAATAGGATTTTAGTCCTGCTTTTATCGCATGGTAATGGTTGTATTTTTCTTTTAAATACTTTGGAGCTGCCAAGTAAATATATGTTACTTTTCACACAATATAAATTTCAAAGATTTAAAAACAACTTTGTCTTTGCAATTTTGTACACCACTAAAACTGTAACGTTTCAAATATTGTTTCTCTAGTTATTCAGTTTTTTTTAAACATTTCATACATATTTATTCTGATTACCTTACCTATTCAAAAGTCCCAAAGTACTGTGGTATTTTAGTTTAGTGTAATCACAGTATTTCAAGTTTGCTTGATCTGTTACATTTAAGGTCAGTAAAATCACATTTCCTGATGCTTTCAGGAATTGATACAAACTTGCTGATAGAAATATAGATGGTATTTCATAATAAATTCTTATATAGCTTCTACTTTTTCTTATCTACCTTATCACTACTAGCAGAAATGTTGCCCTAATTGTGGCTGTTTGTGTTAGTAATTACTAATTGTAGTATTTATACCTCATTGAAAAAAAAATTGAGAAAGTGAACATTTTCTAAAAAAGGATTTTTCTGGGAAGTACTGTACAGGAAAAGTATTCAGATTGTACTGATATAAGCTGTAATGTTTTTATATATTAAAAGTGGTACCCTTTATTGAAAAAATATTTTTTTTTTTTTAAGAACTCCATTTTTTGGTACTATATTTACAAATTACATCAATAAAGATATAATCAATCCCTCATGTACAGTTCTAGTAAAAGTCGTGTTCTTGTTGTGAGAAGAGTACTTTACTTTAAAATTGTGTCCTGTGATAAAGAAATGGTATTGCACATACTGTAGTTATTTTTCTAATTGTTTGAATTTTGAATACCCAAACTGTGAAATTTTGTATGGATTTTTGTTTGTGGCACCACTCGATAGATGGCGTCACATTGTATTTATTATTTGGATTACATAGATAGATACATACATACACATTACTTCATTATAGTAAGATTAAATGGTAAGGTGGAATTAATTTGTTCATTTTACCTCCATAGAGTATTTCTGTTACATTTGAGGTTAATAACACTTTATAGTATCTATAATATGTATGCTAACTTTTTGTTACCTCTAAACAAACCTCTTTCTAATATATTCAGTTATTTTCACTTAGTTAATATTACTTATATTTTTGTACTCATCAGGATAACATTATCATAGTCATTGTAACATTAATGTCATCTAACCTGTCATTTAAACTTGTTTTTTGTCTATGCTAATTTTTTTTCATCAGTATGTTATTTATGTGTTCTTTAATTCTTAAAATGGGTTAAAAATACAAATAAAAACTTACAAGAACTTAGACCCTGAAACCTATTCTGTATCCTTGTTTAGAAAAAATTCTCAACTTTTTATTTGCATCAAGGATATGGCAATACTCAGTTAATGAGTTAAGTTGGTTGTTTTATTTAGTTGTTGCATATTTTACTAATACATGCTTGATTGAATTTCTCATTTAACCTTATAAGAACAAAATTGTTTGATTTGACCAACCTGAATTCACTAGGAGTATCTTCACCAAATTTGGCAAGCTTGGAATATAGGCATAAAATTCTTTGTAAGCTCAGTAAAAAAGCTCAACTCTTCACTGCTCTTTCTGTCGTAAGCATAGAAAAATTGTATTGATACCAAAAAAAGGAACTGAGGGACACAACTGCTGTGTGACTCGTAAAACAAGATTTCTCTCTGATAAGTGTCATTGGGTGGAACAATAAAATTTTTGAGCATTTTACTACAAAAATAAGCAGTTTTTCAAGAGTTTTATGCATGAAACAAAGAAAATACATATTAATTTTTAAAATGTTTTATTTGTTCACAATCTTTGTAGAGTGCCATGGCCTCATTTTCCTACTCTGATGAGCCACCATTGCTAACAGTATATAAAAAAATATACATAAAAACAAAAATTTCTTGGACTCATTGTGTATTCAAGCTTTAACACTTAAGTAAAAATAATTTTCTCCCCTAAGCCTTATGTTTCACAAATTTAGATATCCAAAAAAAAAATGCATGCAGTTTTCATATATGCATTTTATAACAAAAAATGTATCAGGAACTTGAATAGAATGCCCAAAAAATACTGCAATTTTATCCGGCTTTCTAAGTAAATTATAAATGTTTTAAAAGTTCCATTAAACTTCATAGCATCAAATTTGATCTTATAATGTCAGCTTCAATATTCTGTTGGTAATATTTTTGTATTTTTTGACATAAAAATTAAATATTTGTTTATGTGAGTTTTCTATAGACTTCAATTTGGAAAAGTTTGTTTGCTGTTGTGGCCAATCCAGAAATTTGATGGTTACATTCTTATTCTATCAGGAACTAATATTGTTATTGAATTATTCTGGAATTCTAATTTGTTTAATGAATGTGGATGTACTACAAATGTGTCATCTACAAGATAAATCAAAACTTAGGTTTCTAAGTTTATTTTTCATAAAGACTTTTTGTCACAACACTTGATGTACACCACAGACAATCTGAAAGAGATGAGTACCATCAATTATTTTGAACTTTCAAAAACTTAACGATACATAGGTAACATCCAAATACAGTTTATGTGATTATCTGAAATACTAAAGAGGGTGTCATCATTCTCCAGCTTCCTCATAACAACATTAAATACCATCTTGTGTCCTGTTCAAATAAAAAGTTTATTTAGTTTAAATAAACCATGGCCACCCATTGTGTTACCATTATATGCTACAGGTGGTCACGATAGTGGCAGCAACAGTGGTGGTAAGTACACAACAAAAAACATTCTCATCTGGGTTGTATAGTACTGTCTCACAACACCATATACTGGATTGAATCATTAAGTGGTAGCTCACAACTGTGGAACATTTACAACTTGTATGGATATGTCTACTATCTGATGTCTAACCAAAAGTATTATTTCACCCATGTCTAGTATTTTACAGTATTTCAGTAATTTTTCAGTGGCACTTATTACTAATTTGGTCAAAATATGAAGGCTTAGTTAATGAAATGAGTAAATGTTTTTATAATGATATTTCAAGGAATAACTTTTTTAGAGTAAATAAATAGAACTGTTGTTTTCTCAAGATTACTTTTGAAGACTGAGACTGAAGGGTATTTCTGTCTAAATAGAATTGGAAAGAACTGTTAATAAATAACCCATGAGCCCCTTCTGTAAAACTTACATACTGAAATTTTTATGATTAAGTTAATTACATCGTAATTTAATTTTCAGATGTGTGAATACTATTCTCTGTGTATTTAGCTTTGTTGCCAGCACATGAAGTCATTAGTGTTTTTTCCAAGAGTAATAAGATAAGTATGTGCATCATGTGATAAATATTTCCATGATTCCAGCAGCCAGTGTCCCAAGGAGAGTGTGTTCAGTCTGCCATTGTGATGACTCCAGGCCATACCCAGCTTCAGGACTACCTAAAACGACGCCATCAACTTCTTCAGCAACAAATACTCCTACAGCAAGAAGAGCTTCGACGAGTTTCAGAGCAGCTGATGTTAGTACAATTTGTGCCTCCGAACTTTGCTGTCACCACAATGCCTCTCCAGGAAGGCAATCCACAGTCCTCTGTGTATGTCAGCCCATCAACAATTGCAACAGTAGTAGAATCTGGTATTTCTAAAACAGTTACAGTTCCCTCCCTGAACAAATCAGCTATCTCTACAGCTGGCTCTATCATGTTTAACCCTCAGGTAATTGTGATTTTTCTCCAATCAGTTGTATGTAAGTTAGTATTTTTATTTCTTGAATAATTTTCTCTTTATCCCTAAGTAGTCTCCTAGTACTTTTTTCTTAAACCTAGCACATAACCTATTATATCTATATTCTTATTATTTGTACTTTTTATCCTTTGGCTGACAAAATTAAAACTGTAACAGCAATCTATTAAACAGTTGATGTTCTTATAATTTATTATTATCATAAATATTGTTATTTCCATTCGTTGCTTTCTTCGATGGAGTTATTTTGTTGAACACTGTGATGGTTGGTAAAATATGAATTTTTTTCCACCTTCCACCCATTACTGAATACAATTTGATGTTTTAAGCTAAAATAACTCTATTTTGTGGCAAATACAAATAGGAGGCAGAATAAATTTGAAAGTTTTGGGGCTGATATGTGTAGATCTGTATATACACGTAAGTACTGTCAATCCGTATACTGGTAGTGATGTTTGAAGGAAATGTGTTACACTTCATTTTTACATCTTTTAATAGGAGTCATGCCTAGCTGACCCTCTTTTTGACATGTGACTGACACACCCAGCAACATAGTTTTTGTGGTTGTTTGCAGTCCAAAATTGAGCTTCCAACAGAAACAGTGATCAAAGCAGCAGATGTAATAATTTCTTTCATAGATCGCAAAAATTGGTGTCTCAATTCACATGCACACAATTATAAATTTATCTGAATATTATCATCATTGACATGTAACACCACTTAGTCAATTGCAATTCCATGTATGATATGTTGTACTCTGTCATTCATTCCAACTTTAATATAGGCCTGCATGTGTCACGAGAAATGGGGTAGCCCCTTAAGTTCTACCACCTGTAACATGTGATCTGTGTTGCAGCCTATATATGAATGGTCAAAGTTCTTTATAGTCAGTATTTTGTCAATAAAGAAGCCTAACCTTTCTGAATGTTCTTGAGAAGCAGTTGTTTATCTTATGAGTTTGTGTTTTTCCATGGGTTACACATACTATTCTTTGCAAGACTAATATTGTCTTCTCTAACCAATTTTTTTTCATTATCAGCTCTTAATTATGTCTTTTGTCCCTTCACGGTGGCCATCACAACCACTGTTTTTTTTATTCATTTCTCTTGTAGCATACTACACTGTATTAGCTCTTTAGCTTTCAATTGCTTTTACCCATGTTAGAAGTTTCATGACCTAAGTCACTCCTATAATTGGCAAGTTACTTAAATCCCTCCCATGATGAGATAGTACACAGGATCTGGTGCTGAACTCTGACTTAGTTGGCACTAGCAGGTAGCAGGTAAGAATGGTGACACATTTCCCTGGACAGGATGCCAGTCTATTGCAGGTTAACTTCCAGCTAACAGCTGTTACAAATCATACAGCTGGATAAACTGGTAAAATTGGGGTAAAGTGTTTTGTTCAAGGATACAGCATGATGCAGGCCAGGCTCGAACTCACAACTATAAGTCCAAAACATGATGCCACTGAGCCACACTACCCCACCCATTCCTATGATACCAGGGGTAAAATAGCTGTGATGAGTAGGTGAAATTTTCTGAAATGTAATAAGCTGAGAAAAACATAGCAATCTTCCCAGAAATGCATGTAAATTTGTATTAACTTTAGCAACAGCCTTTTATAAATTGTTATATAGTGTATGTTGAACAGGACTGTGATAGCTTTTGAGAACAATGATGCCTATGTATGTTCTATTCAATAAAAAAATGTAATGTATGTGATTTATTTAGTTTTAAATTAAATTTTCTTTTAATTTTTTTTTATGAGAAACCATATAGGCTTTTAATGGCTGGAGATGGCTTGAATGGGTAATGAAGAAAAACTTTAATATAAGTTTAGCATAACAGCAAATGTACAATGTTTCGACAAGGTTTTGTCATCACCTGATGACAAGTTTTTCTTCTTTACCCATTCAAGCCGTCTCCAGCCATTATTAGTCTCAAAGTGGGTTCCTCGTCATCGAATTTGAATTCATATAGGCTTTACTTTGGTTGCTTTGATTTTTTTAGCTAAAATATTTTTGTTTCTTTCAGTTTGTTTAACTTTTTGTCAAAAATCCCTGGTGATGTTTTTACACTAGCCTTTATGCTTCACCCTTCACTTTTAATCAAGTGTTTGTTATGTAACTTCTTACCTCATCAGTTAATTGGTAAACTACAGGTTGTGGATATTACTTTAATACTTTGTTTACAAAACATTTTGAAAGTAATCTTTTATGGATTTTGACTAGTGTAAATGAAAACTGATGAATACTCTCACAATTTACCTATTAACTTACTAGCTCACTATTCGACATACATCATTTTATTTATTGGTTTGTATTTTGTGTGAATAGTGTATAGAAGGTTGAGTAAGTTATATTCAAACAACTTTGAATATGGAAATCAGCAAGGCCAGTATAAAATTGCTGTGGAATGTCATATATCTGAACCATTCATCGGTTTAGTCCAAATCTAATAAATCATTTTAATTCTCTAACTAATTCCATCTCACCCAAATTTTTCAGGTATTTAACCACAATTATCAGTTATTATTATTATTATTATTCTATCAAGTTAACTAATAAAGTGTTAGATGAAGATTTTTTATTGCTCACTTACTGCTATAAATGCGTATACTTGGAACTGATTTCTTTGGATACGTCGTTGGTCTACTTTCTTGGAACTCCGGCCCTCATTGATTGAACTTCCTGTTTCCGGTTCTCCACATGCACAACTTTTCTGAATGCTTAGTGACAAAGCCTTCCACACAAATGAAATAAATGTTGTCATTGTAACAATAAGTAATTAATCTCCCTGTTTAAATTCACATTGGCCGTTATCCCTTTGCCCTTGTTGCTGTTTAATAATATTCCTCGAGTGGGGTGAAGAGATTAGATTGGATATATCTGAACCACATTTTGACATTGTTTGGCATTATGTAGATAGTGTGATTCCACCAAAAACTGATTCCTTTCAAAAAGGGTATGTAAAAGCTCTTCCTGATGAAAAATATTTATATACTCGGATCATACAGATGTGTTCATATCAGATATTTAGAATTCCTAAGATGTAGATATCCCTTGTACTGAATGGCATTGGACATAAAAAAAAAATATGGATACATTTGGGGAACTAGGACCTTCCAGAAAAAGAGATCTGTAGCAAGTAGTCCCCAGCCATGTTCTTTATTTATTATTTTATTCATCCACAAATTTGAAAAGAAAAAAATTACAAGTCATTTTACCATTTTTTTACAACCTCTTCATACATGAATTTTCTGCTTAACTTTGATATGCCAGTGAATATATCTGTATGGATACAAACTCATGTAATTCCATATTCCTGCACTTGAAAAACATTTGTCAGTATCCAAACAGTTGTGTAAGAACTTTTTGATTTTTAGTCTCAAACCCCTTTTGCCCTAACCAAAGATGAAAGTACTGTCATGGTTTAATATAAATCTAAATATTAGTGGTATATTTCAAGGAATAAACAGTATGTTACTAGCAGTTCTATGTGTTGGTGTGTGTATTGTGTCTGAATAAGACTGGAAATATGTCAAAACATGCCAGTTGTATCTCGTTTATATATGACAGTTGTTAGCATTTTTCTGTTTGTTGCTTCACATATTTGAATAGTAATTGTTAGTCTTTATTTAGGTTGTTTATGTGTTTTATATAGGTGAAATAAATGATGTAAAGATCTTGTTTCACTTAATATTCTCTCTCATCCTCCATTATTCATGACTAAAGTATTCTACTTCCATATACTTTTCCTCCACAACTGTATACACTTAAAGCTAGGTATTTGACCTTTAAGTGAAGTTCAGTCTTTCTTATTTTCCAGTAGTGTACTGTTTTGTAGTTAACATTGAAAATTGGAAGTTTCTTTTGGAGGTTAGTATAAATATTTTATCAACTGTATATTTCCACAGTAGGTCATACACCTAGAAAAAACAGTAGTGTAGTGATTTTAGTCATTCTGTTGAGAAAGTCGTGTATGTATACCTCAAGCTCACATTTCTGAATCATAAATATAGTGTTAAACATGATAGAATGGAGATATATATAACATGAAAGGTTCCTGTTTTGTTAATATCCTTAAATGTCTTTCAGATTATGGATAAACTTCTTTTTGTTGAACAGGGGTCTTATAATAATTAAAGTTAATTAGGTTTTCATGCTAGTTACGTGAAAGTGAGTAAATGGATTAATGCAGTATGCTGAATATTCAAGCAGGTAGTCTACTTTTATGACATTATTTTGTAACTTTCAGTGATTTTATTTAAGTTTTACTGTTTTAGGTAACTTTTAGATCACAGTATTTTATAATTGTTTATTAATGTTGAGGTTTTCTTTTAAAACAGTGGTATGATTAAGACTATAATTTTGGTATCTTCATTAAAGAAGCATGTCTTGAAAAAAATTGTCATCAATTTCCTTTCTCCCCAAAGTTATTTACAACATTTTCGAAAAAAGAAAAAGGTGGGAAAAACTGTGATTACATATTCATTATGTCTGTATGTAGTGTTATTTTTATTTCATCATAATACATTCTGATTACTTTATATTTCAGGTGCTTTCTCAAGCCCAAGGTTTTTTGCCACTTCCATTGTCCCAGGATCAATCTCAGATTATATTCAACACTGTTTCTAAATCAACTCAGTAATTTGTAATAGAATCTCACAAGTTACATGTGCACTAAAGGTTTTTTAAAATGTCATCATCAGAAGTGGTTTTGTTTCCTTCCCAGTCTTTATTATGTGATAAGTTTTAACAAACTGATATTGTATGTTTTTTGAATGATACCAGTGGAGCTATTTCAGTATTAAACATTCAGATGTTGTTGTTAAAAAAAGTGTGACGTTAACACCTTTGTTTTAGCTATTGCCAGTGTTTTAAGACTGCACATTTTATCTATTATGGTGTCATACAGTGATCAAAGTTTCCAGTTCATACTGTAAAATGCTTCTACGTAATTTTGTGAAACAGTTTGACACAATGTGATTATGAATAAATATTACGTATTTCTTGTAACATAACTTTATGTATGTACCTGGTGTACACTAATTAAAAATAGCAAATGTTTCTATTTTGGTTAATTGTAAAGTGAATGTAGAGCTTGCAACTGTTAGAGCCCTATCGTCTACAGATTTTAAGTTTTGCATCTTGTTCTGTTGATTTTTTAGAAATTTTATGTTTTACTTGCCAAATAAAAAGATATTTTTACACTTATTGCTACAATAAATTTATAGTTCTAAGTTGTTGTTTTTTTCATTTTGCTATTGTGATTCAATTTTTAAAGCATTTAATTTCTTTTAGAAGTTGTAAGTTCTAAATATTTAGTAATGCTGCTGTGAATATCTTTGTAGAATATATTGTTCTTTGTGGTCATGATTGATTTTCTAGAATGTTTGAATTCTGTTTCTTTTGTCAATGTATGGTAAACCTTACACTCTTCTTTCATAATGGAATTTCTAAATTAAACTATTATTATTGTTTGTACAGTATTACATTTTAGTGTCCTGATTTTTTGAAAATGTAGCCCATTGATTCTAGTACTTTTAGTAAAAACATACTTAATAGAAAAGTTTTGAAAATTTTTGAAGTTTAGGTTTATACTTAGAAACACAGACTTGCAAACACTGATGAATTGACATAAATTTCATTAAACTGGCATTAAAAGATATATGGCTAAACCAAAGATAACTTTACTTACTGTGCTTTATACAGAAAAGAAAAATGTTCTTCCATTTTTTCATTTTATTCTGTCTTATAATTTTTCATTTCATTATAAAAGACAAGCAATTTCATAGTTATTGCACGCCTTTAGCCACCTAATTAAAAAGCGAAGTAAAATAATAAAAAATGTAACAGGTGATAAATTGATACACATCATTTAGCTTATTCCTGTAAATGGGAGATTCAATCAATGGAATTTTAAAATTCTGTATAATAGAATTTTAAAGGACAAAAAGGAGCTTATTAGCCTATCAAGGATGTCCCTTCCAGTTCTCAACTATAATCACCCCTTTTTACTTCATGTATTTATCCAATCTTTTTTTGAACTCAGTTGAATTTTCTGCCTCCACCACCCTTGAAGGCAGCTCATTCCA
>NW_013666270.1:297684-305364 GCF_000517525.1 Limulus polyphemus
AATACTGTCTAAACTGCAGACTCCTACACTGGAAAAATTTTAATTTATGACCCCTTGTCCTATTGTTTTTGCTAAACACAAAAAAGTTTGATGGATCTATATTATCAATACCCTTAATAATCTTCAACACCTAAATCGAATCCTCTCTGACTCTTCTCCTCTCCAGAGACAACAAATTTAGAGATTTTAGTCTCTCCCCATAGAACAATTCCACCATCCCAGGTATCATCCTAGTGGCTCTTATCTGAACCTTCTCCAACAATTTAATGTCCTTCTTGAGGAGGGGAGCCCAAAACTGTACACAGTACTCTAAATGAGGCCTTACAAGCGATCTGTACAGTGAAATAATAATATCCCTCATCTTATATTCAGTATTTCTACAGATGGTACCCAAAATCCTATTAGCCCTGTTGCTAGCTACAATACATTGTTTAGATGGCTTAAGTGATTTTCGATCACAACACCAAGATCTTTTACTTCAACCACAGTATTTAATGTATTCCCCATTTAAATTGTAACAATAATTTGAATTGTGAAAACCTACATGCATCACATTACATAAGCTTATGATTAACATATATAACTATTAAAGTAAATTTTAGAAAACTGATTTGATATTATTGTATCTTTTTTATTACCTTCACACTTAAAAAAAAGCATTTGTTTAGTAATGTACTGTAAAATGTGTTGTTTTTTTTTAACTGTTTCCACCTGGATATTTGCAGTCGAGCTTATTTGGTTATTTCAAACTTTTCAAAGTGTGGTTGTCCTAGTAAGCTGTGTAGGTCTTGGAACTACTATAGCTGAGGCTGCAGGCTTTCTTTACTTCTGCAGGTTTTTTGAAGTCACCACATTAAATGTAGTTGTGACTAGTACTGTTTCTGTAAGTTTTGAAATATTTCACACACCCATGTAGTGCCACATACATTTTTTCAACAGAACGTTTAAGTAAATTTTTCAACAAAATTTTACCTACAATCCTCCAAAGTCTTTCTGGGTTATGCCTACCCATATAGGCAGTGCAAGTGTCATCTTCATAGATCAGTGATTTCCATTTTTTTTTTTTTCCATTGTTGACACTTTAACCAACTTACCTTGATTTGTGTGACACCCCTGCTGCCCCATGCAATATTTTTTTGTTGAGGTTTTTTTTATGTTCTTAATTATTATTTGTTTGGTGAAACTATTGGGACACTCGTAGCAACTTGCTGTGATACACTGTTTGGAAACCACTGTCATAGGTGGTTAAAATCCCATGAGGCCTGTATCATCAAGCTACGATTTACTTGATTTACTACATTGCATAATGCCACTACAATAGAACACCAATTAGAGACCTGATTGATGGAATTCAGCACTGGATTGTCCAAGCTTAAAAGTAGAAGTGTTACCTGTTTGATATCCATGCATTCCAAACTATATCTTATCTCAAATTCTTGAAGAAATGATCTGTGTCTTCCTTAATTACTCATCTTATAGATTACAAGCTTCATCTTGCCTCATCACACTTGAGCTAGAGACTTGATAAAACTGCCTAGCCACTTACTTAAGAGACACATCCCTAGCTTTCAGCTGAATACAGAGAGTGCATTCTAATTATAGCATATTGTGCTGCTGGCCTCTAAAGCTCAGGTCAAATCCTAGCATTACCAAGTTGCCTCTGCACATGTAAGTGAATACAGTTGAACCCTAGTTTGACCTTTATCTAACTATATATTCTCTGGATGGTTTCGAGACATAACATATCTACTAGTCATACCTCTTTAACTTGTGTGTTAGACTCGTACAATTTTGAAATGGTATAGTCATTAAATGTCAGAAATACTGAAAATAATTTTCAATATGACTAAACTTGGCAGTGTTCAATACACACTTGCTGATGGTGTATTTTCCACCATTCCAAGGCCTAGGCAAGCTTACATTGCCAGTGAACCGAGGAGATCTAGATTACAGACTTGGCCATAAAATGATACCTTGAATAGCTTTCTGCAATGCAGTAGAAGACAAGAAAACTAAGCAGGGTCACTGACATAATGCTTTCCATTCTAAATACTGATTGCTGCTCCACATAGATAATTCAGATTTTTAAAAATGCCTACAAGTGCTTAGAATTCACAGAATATTGTGTTTCTGGTTTTAGTGGACATGAATACAAAAGGTGTTTTTATTACCAGAAGAAAAAAAAGAAAGAAGCCAGCAAAACTGAGAAACAAAAGTTGGTAATTAAACAAAATTAATATGTGCAGCATGTAATTAAGTGAAGGAAAATGAATTAAACTGAAGTTGCACACACACACACAAATCTAGCAATTTACTCTCTTAAAAAAAATCCTACCCAAAGAAACCAGTAGCTCTTGAGCTCGGCCATTCACAATCAGGAAACATGATTGGTTCCTTTAACTCGACATTCGTATGTGATAATTGAAAAGGTAACCTTGAACTCGCGTACAAATGCTTCACGTAGTGATAAAGACAATACGGACTAGTATCTGCTTGTAAGCCTACTTTCCTAATACTGTTTTAATATTAACTGACAAATTCGTGTTTTTATGCCAATTGCAGGAACCAAATAATAGAAAAAACTTAAATCTACTAATTATAAAAGTGTAAAATAATGGTATGAGCCTACCACAAGAGAGTCTCTCAAGTATTCGTTTACGCTTTTTACTGGATTCCTCATAGTAACTAATTCTACAATTTTCGACAAAAAAAATAGAATATTTCGATGTTGATGATTGCTAATGCTATTAAAATTTATATGTTTAAGATAATTGATTGGTTTATAATAAATGACCATTTTTAAAATCATGTGTATATATTGCGATCAATATATTAAAGAAAAGATGAGTTTGATCAGTTTTTCAAAGTAAAATTTTATTTTTAATCATAAAACACAGGGGCTTCTCTCAACAGCGCATTTATCACAGAATAGAATAAAACGGTAATCGATATACATATACCAGTCTAACATTATTTAAGTACATACCGATTTTTCTTCCATTGATGTAACCTTTCTTCTTCTTTTATGATAAAGATCATTTTCATAGGTAAAATTTGTTTTTGGGAACCATTAGTGAATTTCATAATTATTCTAAAATACAGAGCATTTTATTCTAACAAAGTAGCCTAACATACGGTTCTTAGGCATACTATTTTTACGTGCGTCAACATTGACTATTATTAAATTTCTGTAGTGCATATTGATGTATAGAAGACGTTTTAATACTAAAAATAAATTATCTTATAACACCAAATTGTAATGTTTATTTAATTAGACAAGTTTCGCTTACAGCTTCTTCTGGAGCATTCCACTAAAAAACAAATCGAAACTGACAGTACAAAGCTTCAATTGATTTAAATAATAAATTCTATTCGAATCCATAAAATGCATTAGTACAGCTTGTTTTTGACATATTAAATGTTACCTGTAATAAACAAAAGTTCTATCAAAGTTATAGATTGAAATAACAAAAAAAAAATAATAATTATAGGCGCCATCCTTTGTCTTTATTCATCTGTGGTCGTAGCTGTTCGATTAGGAGAGCTTCTTAAAATTTTCTGTCAGTGTACTTGGAGGTTTCAGATCAGGTATTAGTTGTCCATGATGAGTTTTAAAATGATCTGATACTGTGCTTCTTTCGTGTTGTTGTTTATAAAGAGCGTCAATATGTTATATCCTTATGTGTAGGGTTTTTCCTGTTCCACTGTGTATGTATGATGGCAGAAGTTACGTATTTAAGCTAGTAAACAACATTGGGAACAAGACACTCATCTTTATCTTAGATTGCAAACAAGTTTGTTTTTCTAAGACAGTTGGTTTTATTACATTGTAGGGTAGTGTATTGAGATTTTGAAAGTTGGCTTAGGGTTGGACCTGGCCGTTCTATAACTTTAATCGGCTGTTCGGATTTCCTGATTATAGTTTTTATTTTCTTGAAGATTTGTGTTTGTTTGTAATTAAGCACAAAGCTACACAATGGGCTATCTGTCCTCTGTCTACCATGGGTATCGAAAACCGGTTTCTTAAAGATAGCTTCGTCAATTAAAGGTGTTATAAAAATAATCTTTTGTGTGTGTGTGTGTTACCTTTAGAATATTGGTTTTCCTCCTTTGTTTTTTTGCGTTTACTCACGTTGGAAGAGCGATGCTGACTTTTGTATGTCATAGTCCTTGAAAATTTGTTCGATGTAAAAAAAATAGATACTCGTTGCTCAGTAGAAGTGATTTTAGTTCAGAGCGTGTACTGTTTTTCTCACTACAGTTGCGACCGATTCTAATTAATTCTCCAGTAACTACACCGTTCTTGGAAGCTTTGGGATGATGGGAGTTGAAGTTAAGGGAGAGAGATTTTCTAATTGGTTTGTGAAACAAGGTAGATTGATTATATCATTCTCATTGTCAATCCTTAAGGTAACATAAAGAAAATCTATGGTCCTCTTGTCATTCAAATGATTCACGGTGAATTGGATGTTGAAGTCTATGGAATTTAGAAAGCCTAAAAATTGGATTAATGAAGGAAGACCGTGGTTCCACCGTCCAAATACGTCATCGATGTATCTAAACCAGAAATTAGGGCTGATGGTGGTATCTTGACGCCACTTGTACATAAATAATATGGCATAAATAACAGCGACTCTATTACTCATTGAGACACCACTAATTTGGAGATATAGTTTGTTGTCAAAACGAAAATATCTATTGTGAAGGATGAAATGTCTACTGTCAGTCCGCACATCTCCAAATTGTTTATGTAATTCGACATGAATTCACACACTGCATTGACGCCATCTTCTATTTGTATAGATAGGTAGAGAGCTATGACATCCAATGTAAAGATAATTTTTGTGTTGGTTACTATGGGGTACATCCTTTATTCGTGATAGCAGATCGTGTCTATTATTTAAGTGGGCTGGAATTTAATTTAGTAACAACACCAAAACTGTATGTATAAGCCAAGAACTTTCAATAGCACTATGCTGAAACTATGGGTCTTAGTGGCATATCCGGTTTATATTACTTTGGTAAAACGTACAATTCTGCTATGTGGCTATTAGAAAGTTTAAGTTCATCCAGTAGCTTCTTAGGGTGGTTTCTTGTTTTGTAAGTTCATAGATAATCTCTTTAGCTTTCGTTTCAATGTGTTTGGTGAAGTCACTGTTAAGTATTTGAAATTTGTTCTCGTCTTTAAGGTGATCAAATATTTTTTTGTTTGTAAGTATTTATTTTCATAACTACAAAACCTCTACTCTTAGTTCACAAGGGTTTTATTCCTGGCAATGCTTGTAAAATGCACTAAAGGACCATGAACATTCACTCCTACATATAACAATCATGAACAAATAGCATAAAGTGTGCAGTTCTGGGTAAAGGTGGGATTAAAAATGTCAATTTTGAGTTGATAAGGCAAGAGAAAAAATACTGTAGAGTGTTTTCAGCTTGAATTGCTGACATCATTCATCATCTGGCTGAGAGAAACATCTCTTCATGGCATAACTGAACCACATTATGGAAACTCTTTCAGATAAGTAGAGCTGCTAGCAATGTCCAATTCAACATTTTCAGAACATCTGAAACTACTTCAGCATAACGAAATGAGTGACCACTATCTCAGCAAAACATTATTAAATGAATCCATCAAGCTTCTTGGGTATCATGTGCAACAGATAATTAAGAAAGTTCACTCTACTAGATATTTTGCTGTGATAATGGACTGTACCCCTGATATTAGTTATCAGGAGCAACTATCAGTAAATCTGTGTATTGTTAACTGTAGTGTATCAGATGGTACTCATGTTTCCGAACATTTCATCAGATTTATCACCAATGATGAATCCAATGGGAAAGGATTACTGGAAGCTTTTTCATTTCATACACAGAAGTTAAACATCGATATTAACAATTGTAGAGGCTAATCTTTTGATAATAACTCATGGGATCTCCAAGTGGTCTAAATCTGGTCCTAAGGACAAGTGTCATTTCAGAACATGTTTGTTCCAAGCATTAGTGGATGTGCAATGCACATTAGCTTCATGTGAAACAATGCTATACCCATACTCGTGCTGACAACAGCCCCAGTCAATTAATTCAGCTATGTTGCATACACATGAGATCTTCCACCATTATCCAGTTGTTATAGAGACAAAGCTTGGCTCCAAATGTGGAAGTGGCATAGAACAGTAAATGAACACTTTACATTGGTAACTTTAATTAAGTCAATTACTTCATGAACAGTGACAGACGTTTCTAACCTTGAAAATTTCGTAACCTGTCTATTCACAACTTCAAAATACCTTCTGATAAAAGTTCAACATAATCTGAATAAATTAATGAAATCATGCTTATGCTTCAAATGGTCATGTTCTTTATCTCGTTGTCACTGACCAGAATATGGTGCAGATAGAATGATGGATCATGGTCTTCTCTAGAGTGTGCAAGGGAAATATGGACAAAGAATCATTGATAAATGGAAAGTTATAGGTATGACATCAGATGAGGTGTTCTGTATAGGATTCTCATACTTATACCAGCCAGAGTAACTCATCCCCAGCGCTGGTTGAAGCCACTAACAACTAACCAAGAGAGACTGGGGGTGCCTTGGGAGATGAAATATGACAATTGGAGCTATCTCACAGACTCTCTTGTACAGGCATTAATGTCACACCAGTTTAAGACTCGCCTGAAGGTAAACTAACCAATCACTCATCCTTGTATCAGAATGTAACCACACTGATATCAAATGAATGGATAGGGCTATCCTAGTCCTCCCATGATTTATATGATGCACCACATGCCACTAATGACTCTGCCCAGACATAATTCTAGATGAGAAGAACAAAGAACATGCTTTACTTATGGAGAGTTGGGTCAATTTGAGCTAATTGCCCCTACCTTGCTTGCCAGAAAAAAGGTAGACAAGACTATCTCTTTCAACCAATGGTGTGACATGTTCAAGAAAGCCTACAATAGACAGTGAATACTGCAACTGTAACTTCAAAAACTAGAAGAGCTCATTTCGAACTTAGCCATTGACTTGGGGGAGTGCAACAAACAGTTTGCATTAAAAAGTGTAGTGTTTAGCCCAACTCTTTCAGAACTAGGTGGGTCTCTGGTATAGGCCTCTCAGAGTACAAGGGCACGAGATGAGGTTCCTCGTTGATGCAGGAGAGGCCAGAACACTGCTAAACTTCGCAGTATATCATTTGCTACAAACAAAATCGCTATTCAGGCTTATCAATTCAAACTTTATTCTAGCAAATGGAGATAAATTAGATGTGAAGGAAGAAGTCATGCTTTAACTATGTGTTGAAGATTTACAAAATGAATGTAGTTGTCACCGATCTTGGTTCTGGCATCAGCATTCTTAGAATGTATGTACTGCAGAGCTCACCTGTGCAACAAGTGAACTGATATTGTATGGTAGGGTTAACCAATGTCAGTCAAATCGATCAAAGTAGCAGTGGATTGAATTGTATGGGAGAGAGAAAGTCACAGTACCCCTACGTAAACAAGTGGTGTCCTATGGTTTACCATGAACAATTTTTAGTATGTAGGTTTCATGTAACGTGGTTATTGAGCTCATACACGAAATAGGCTGTTTTCTATCCAGAATGTCTCGTCACACCAAACATGCTCGCCCTTTCAGCCGTGGGGGCTTATAATGTGACGATTAATCCCACTATT
>NW_013666270.1:305374-325419 GCF_000517525.1 Limulus polyphemus
TTACACTGCTAAATTAGGGACAGCTAGCGCAGATAGCCCTCGTGTAGCTTTGCGCGAAATTCAAAACAAATAAACTATCCAGAATGCTAGCAGAAGTGGTTGTACAATTATCTTTACCAGAGGGATGAACCTCTAGTGTTGTTCTTCAATTATGTGTGATTAGTTATCCAGCTAAATGTTGTAATTGTCATCAAAATGGAAAGAAAATGGATAACAGAGTAATGGGAACCCTTGTAGAACTAGTGATCTTCCAATATCTGCAAGTGAAGCCATTGCTATGGTTAATAATCATAGATTTCGTTCTGGTGGACACTAATAAACTAAGTATTGGAGAAGAGATTGATCTCCAGCACAGTTTAAAGGTGTCAACTATAGAATGAAAGTAGTCATTTCTAATTTGGCATAGAGATCCTCATGTTTGACATACTGCGGTCTCTCTCAGTGAACTTTACCTGTGTGATGGATGAATTGATTTTCCAAAGGAGTGTCACCCAAACCCAGCCCAGCAACAAAAGACTACAGGAGTGTATGTGGCAGAGGGAATGATAGTACTTCCATGTACACAGGTGGTATTCTATGGTGTGATCCAAACAAGTTCCAATGCATCGGAGCTGGGTGACATGGTTGTAGAAGCCACACAAAAGATAAACTGTTTTCTGTCCAACAAGTGAGCAGCACTAGCGCAACAGTAATTCACCTAACATCATATGGTTGCTGGAATGACTATAGGTACAGTGAGTGAAGCATAAGTGGCCAAAGTAATTGGTAGTACTAGGGTCACACCATGACCAAAAGCAAAAACAGTGCTGAATCATCTGAGAGAACTGGTCGATGATTATGCTGACATTCTAAATCCAAAGCAGAAAAAGCAACTCAGTAAGTTGTTGGTTTAGTATGCTGATGTGTTTATGGGACCAAATGGCCAATTGGTCTGAATAATTGTAACTCAGCATCACATAGTCATAGACGATGCACTCCCGATAAATCAACCAGGACAGCTTCCTTAGAGCATAGGGGAAGTCACAAGCAATATGACACAAAAGAAGTGACTGGAGGGCATCACACAACAGCAAAAGAAGGCTGGATCATCTCAAGTCGTGATTGTCAAAAAGGAAAGTACACTGAGGCTGTGTGTGAACTTCAGATGAGTAAACATGGTGACTCTTCTCAGTACATTTCCATTACAAAGAACATATGAGTGTCTACATACATCAGAAGTCTTCCACTGTATCTATCTTCTGGTTACTGACAAGGTGAGCTGGACAATCAGAGCAGAGCAAAAATTACTTTTGGCATGAGAGATGGGCTGTATCAATGCTGTGTTATGCCATTTGGTCTGTCTAACACCCCAGCCACTTTTGAGAGGCTAATAGAGCTTACACTCAAAGGACTGCAATGGCAGAAATGCCCAGTCTATGTCAAAGATGTTTTAGTGTTTGTCCACACTTTTAAACAGCATTTAATAACCTGAGGATTGTATTTCAGCACTTCAGAAAGGCAGACCTGAAACTGAAACCTGGAAAGTGTTCACTCATGCAAACAAAAGTGGAGTGCCACTCAGATTCAGCCCAGAAACAGGAGACAGCACGAGTGTATGTGGAAAAGAAGATGATAGTATTCACATACACATAGGTGGTATTTCTTAGTATGAATTGGACAAAGTACATTCCATTGGTGCTGTTTAACATGATTATAAAAACTATCATGGAGTTTCTGGGCCAGTCATGTGCTCATGGCTCCTGAATGCAAATACTGTACGTTGAAGAAAGAGCTGCTTACTGTGGTTGTCTTCATAACCTACTTATATTGCTACTTGTATGGTAGAAAATTCACCATTTGAGTATATCATACTTTGATTAATTGGTTGATAAACTTTAAAAACCCAGAATGATGATCACACATTAGATAACAACGTTAGAAAAGTATGACTTTGTCATAGTTCATTGCCTGGGCCCACAAAACAGAAGTATGGATGGACTCTCTTGCCGCACAGTAAGAACCTGTCTGTTCAAGGATTTTCCTGATCTTGGACATCATGTGGAGAAGCATACCACTGTATCAGCCATAGCAGCAACAAGCCATAAAGTAGACAACTCTAATGATGAGTGCATTCTGAAGCTTAAACTTCAATAGTTCCAAGATGAACACTTGAATGACCCTGATTTAGCATGGATGTTCCTTGTGGCCCAGCAAGGAATAGCTCACCCAGTACACATGGTGCAGCAAAGTGCAGACTTGCAAAGCTTATGGCATTTGTATATCCAGTTATTAATACAAAAAGGTGTACTGTACCGATATTATCAGCCTGAGAGGCATGATCCTCTGGCAGTTTTACATCTAACAGTCTACAGAACTTTGTGGCAAGATAAATTCCAGACATTACACAACACTAGGACTGGAGGGCATCAAGAAATGGCACATCTTTGTTCTAACATCCAATGGCAGCTTTTCTAACCACGAGTCAGTCAGGGTATTTGGCACTAGTATGATAGCTGCACAATGTGTGATGAACAAAGGAAGAACTAGCCAAAAGAGGATACATTTCAACAGAAAGTTGCTGGATATTGGAAGTACATTTCCTCAGACTCCAAAGGCAATCACCACAATCTCATACACACACACTTTATTTTTATTTAGTGTTCTAGTAAAGATTCTTCATCACTTGGTAATAGATTTAGATTACCCCGTAATCGATATCTTGAGCAAATCTCTTGTTCTCTAGTGGACCTATCCGATATAACTTTAAACTAAAGTTAATTCACTGTCACCTGGGCCCTCCAGTGGCACAGCGATATGTCAGCGGACTTACAATGCTATAATCCGGGTTTCGATACCTGTGGTGGGCAGAGCACAGATAGCCCATTGTGTAGCTTTGTGTTTAATTACAAACAATCAAACAAACTGTCACCTGGCGCCCCCTGTGGGCTATAAACAAAACCGTCACTTGGATATACCACATTACTTTGTTATTTTCAACATTATGAAATCTCATGCTATTATACCAAATTTGTTTTTTTTTTCTGTAAATTTTATAATTAAGAAAACAAGATTGATGTTGTGTACATTTGCGCGAAATTCTGTAACAAAGATTCATTTACAAACTTTGAATAATAAAAATTGCATAATAAGCACACAATAATAACAAAATATTTTTGATGTTAGAAAAACACGTAGGTTCAAGAAGTCTTGATAGAGATGAATAAAAACCCAATAACCGCTCGGGTTATAGGGTTTTTATTCATAATAACAAAATAGATGGCGTTGGCAATGCAGTGACGTTCGCCTATAGAGCGATTTTCTTTCTTTCTAGCCTGCCATTGTTAAGTGTTTAGTCGAAGTTGTAAGTGAGTTGGTATGTAATAATTTTTAAACATATGTTAATTGTTTATGTTAGTTAGAAACTATGAAAAGTGTCGTAGGTGCACGTTAAAATTATAGTTTTACGTAAATGGTTAACAGATTTTGTGTAAATATTTAGTTTTTCCACAAAGATCGGATAGCCTAACTTACACTTACGATGAATACAAACACGTGGACCTTAGCTTAGGCCTAACTAATAATGGTTGAAGACGGCTTGAATGGGTAATGAAGAAAACTTTAATATAAGTTTAACATAACAGAAAATGTACAACGTTTCGACAAGGTTTTGTCATCATCATTTTGTCGAAACGTACATTTGCTGTTATGTTAAACTTGTATTAAAATTTTTCTTCATTACACATTCAAGCCGTCTCCAACCATTATTAGTCTCAAAGTGGGTTCCTCGTCATCAAATTAGGCCTAACTACTTTTTAAGTGATGGTTTTAGGATTGTGTATGTATTATCGGTGTAGTAGAAAGAAATGTGAAGTAAACTACTTATCTGTGAATTTCACACTATTTCGCATGTTAGCTTTATTAAAAAGCATTTAAAATTTACATGTTTTTTTTCTTTTTTAATATCTCGATATGCGGCAGTTTACATTGTTTATTAAGATAAAGTCCGTTTTAAGGAGCACATAATGGTCCATAATATTTTATGAAATATAATAAATTGTTGTAACGTTCAGAGATATATAATGGGGCTATCTCTGCTGTTCCTACACTATGTATATAAAACTCGATGTTTAAGGTCATAAGCCTTTAGACATTGCTGAATCACTTTGAGGTATAGTAAGTTATGAATCTACTTGTAAATATAATTTTTACATTACATAAAAGTGATTCATACTTTATCTAGTATATTTCAGTAGTGTCATAGAGCATGTACAACTGCAGGTACTATTTAGAAAGAAATAACAGACAATCAAAACAATAGCATATTCAATGAACTTTCAGGTGTTTTGTGGTAAATTGATGGACCAATTTTGATAAAATGTACACCACAGAATACTGAAATCATTTTACTTAAGAAAATCTGTATGTACCAATATATTTTCAAAACGAGACCAAAAACTCGAGTGCTTTCGAATAGTTGACTATTCTTCTTCAGGAGAATAAAGGGTTATGTTTAATGAGTGTGATAAAATATATAGGTTCTAATGTTGATGCTACCTAAACTGGATGTTCAATATGAGTTAGCTTTGAGAACTAGCCAATCATAACCTAGAGTTGTTTGTGTCAGGTTAAGTTTTGTGCTAATGGGGTGTGTAAAGTTCATAAAACACTTATGTGAGATAATAGTTATAAGAATTATTAACTAATTTCTATAAAGATAAAATCAGAAATAAAATTAAATAATGGCAAATGGCGGTGGGAAATGGAAAATAATGTAGCTCAATATATAGAGAGAAATTTAAGGAAGAATAATACTAATAATGTAAAGTAAGTTTAATCATGAATTTAGTTTTGAAAATCTTTTCAGAGACTTGCTAAGGTCAACAACCCCAGGATCCAATAAACTTCTTTAATTTCCCAGTTTCTGTTAGATGTAAAATTTGTCTCTATACCCATAACTTCAAGGAAGTGTCCAAGCATGTTAAAGTGTTTTGTGACTGGAAGTTCTTTATTTGTTTTTTATTATTGATTTATGGTTATTAAAACATTCCCGTATAGTTGTTTTGGTTTAACCTACATATTGGAAATTGCATTTTCGACATTGGATTAAGTAAATAACATTTTTTGTAGAGCAGGTTATGGAATTAGTGATTTTGAACTGCTTTTGATTGTCTATCAGAAAATTTGTCCATTTCCTGCATGAACATACATGTTTGCCATTGCAAGGTTAGACTTCCACCTGGTGTTGGCTTAAATTTTACTTTAGCATGAACTAAGTGTGAATGCAAAGTTTTATTCTTTCTGAAAGAAATGAAAGAACTTCTGTAAAAAATAGATTTTATTCGATCATTTAGTTGAAGGAAGTAAAAGTGTTTCTTTAGTATCCGGGATAGATTTTTTTAGTTTTGAGTGATAGGTAATAACCAGTGGAACACGAGAAGAGTTTGTCTTTGGTAATGGTTTCAAAGCTTTCTCAACTTGTTGGGTGATAGTGTTTTGTTTATAACCTCTTTCAGTCATAGTCTGTTTCAAAGAATTAATGTGACAGTCATAGCTCTTATTAACAAAGCATATCTTAAATCTAAGTGCTTGATTGAATGTGATATTGCATTTGGTGTGTGGAGGGTGACAGCTTTGATTATGTAAGTATTGTGGTTTATCCGTTGGTTTTTGGTACAAATCAGAATGTAGAACACCATCATTTAATGTTAGGTTTATATCTAAGAAGCTTATTTGGGTAGTGGTGTATATGTTTGTTATAAATATTATGACTTCACAATTACAATATTTCATTAATGTTGAAATATTGATGCAAAAATTAGTAATTAATGGATTTAATAAAGAAACATTAAATTAAATTATCAAAACATTTTGTGATAAATATAAAACGTATTAAATAAATATAAGGAATTAAAAATTAAGAAATTTTTGCTTGAAGTTTCTGATAGGTATTTTTACTTTTTAATAAAGTCATTTAAACAACTTTGCACTATTTTTATGTCAATGAACACTATAACGTGTACATGCTCAGGTAGTCTGAACATTGGTAGTTACAGTGGACTCTGTGAGTAAATTTAATGGGAAGTGGTTGGGAGTGACACTGGTTTAGATAACTTGGTTGGGTTTTTATACTAGTATAATTTGTCTACTGTATTACTAATTAACTTTACTACTATAATAGGGGCTGAAATGCCAACATCAGGATTTAAGTTTATCTTACCCTCAATGGAAGAACCTTATTTGCATTTTTCTTTTATTACTTTGCAGAGTGGTCACCTTCCCACAACTTTCTGCAGGTAGTGAAGGGTGGTGTAGATGTGGGCTTTAGCACTCACATCTTGTTCTCCTAACTGATATTTTTTGATTTTGTTTTCTTCAACATGAGAGTGGTAAACAAGTTAAGACTGATAGCTGGTGTATCCTTACTGCAACATGTGTGTGTGTGACTTCTGCAATCACAATCAAATCCCAAGCCATTTTTGTATCCTGTGTTTTAGCCTGTGCTTTGGGGATCCTTTTAATTTATACAGTGGCTTCATTTTTGTTTGGGCCTGTTTTGCTCACTAAAATGTCCATCACAGGTTTGGATTTGCTGTTTTTAACACAACTTTCCTTTTGATGTTAATTTTTATTTGACTGTTTAAGTACTAATTTGTTCCACACACACGTGTGTGTTGTTTTAGAGACAGTTTATGTACACTGTGAAAATACTGACATATTAACCCCCTTCCACACGTATCAAAGGCCATGTCATTGCGTTTGTTGACTCACATTCAAAATTTTATTAAACTACTATTTTATGATATGTCAATAAGTTTGGTATCAAACTGTAGATCATAATTCAAGTTTTAGTATTATACATTATTTAATTTCTTAACTCTTCCAACACAGAGTTGGTCAATTTGACCGAGTCACGTGAACTTTTGTGCAAAGTCTGTGTGCAAAGTAATTTTCATGTTAAAATAAAAAATACTTTTCCTCATCACAAAAATCTCAAATTTCTTTTGTAATACCTAAAACCTCCTAAATGCATTTCAAACGTTTTTTTCAGTAAAACTTAAGTTTTTCTATTATTATCTCTACCCTATCTCAATACGGGATAGGTCAACGACCTTGTAACCACCAAAAAAATAATAATTAACCTTTTTTTTTCTATATGGAATGACTTCAAATTGTAACGTGAAATTACATTAGTTTATCCTATGTAGCTCTAAGTTCGTAACATTATACATTTATTTATAATTTAATTTTATTGTTTTATTGCTATTTGAACCGTATCTAACTACTATTCGTGCCACTATAAATTGTAAATCACTTGGGGGAACGTGGCTCATGTTACACTATTGAATTACATTACCCACGAACTGTGCATGTGTGCCTCGTGAACTATTTTAATTATTATTACTTATTTTACCTAATCTAGTCTTAAATAACTTAAAAAGATCCGTATTTTTAGATTTTAGTTACTTTTATAATAATAAAGAACAAATATGAAAAACAAGAAATAAAGTACTTACCCAATCTTCTCTTTTCTTGCCCTCAATTGTTGATGAGTTAAGCCTGATTTTTTATAGTTATAGTAATGCACTTGTCAATTTGTATTGAATTAAATATTGCACCAAAGAATATAGGCTAATAACATGCAAAAAGTAGACAAATTCACTTACCTCTGAAAATTTTCCTGGCTTTCTAACTAATCGACAAGAGCCGTTACAAATTCATCCAAGTTAGTCGTTAACTTTCCCACATGAACGAATCTTGTACTATGAGTGAAATTGATGATATTCAGAAAACCTTGACTTTCTGTTGGTTATAGGTAATATATTATGAAGTGTAAGAGAGAACTATCAACAAATTGTGAAAGAGGATGTGGCAGGAGGGGTCTGATTTTCTATTTGATAGCTCTGTAACCAAACAAAATTGAAGACTAAAAATTATGGTTTGTGTGGGCAATAATGATTTTTATAGAGAATATTTTATGTTCAATTTTGTAGATTTCGAGGGGTGGTGGATAAAATGGGGATGATGACATGCTAAGACAGTGTGTCATGTATATACTATTAAAATATGGATTATTAGCTAAGATTTTATACTATTCTATTGGCATAACATAAACAAAAGGTATTTTAATAAAATTTTGAATGTAAGACGCCAAAACCTTGTGTCATGCACATTTAAGGGTACCCGGGGCAATAGGGTTAATTTAAAAGTAAATTAAAAAAAAAACGTAAACATTGATTTTTGTGTGTCACGTGTTATGTTGAATGCAGCACTGGTTCAAATTAGGTGTTTTGATGTCAAAATACAACGTATAGTTTTGTACAAATTATGAACTCAATTTACTAATATTAACAAGCTAGAATATAAAATAAGAAACTCCTGTCTTTTCTATTTGCTGAAATAATGCTTATGTGCTGAATCAAACACAGTGGCCCTGCTGACTTTTTTCCATTTTTGGAAACGCTCCTTTATATACACTTACGTTTGTCTATGACATATTAATAACCAATCAAAAGCCCAATGTCCCACTAGTGGCTTTCTCAGCCATTTTGAAGTATTCTTGACTTCACCTTGTTCTTTTGATACAAATCTTCAAGCTGAAGAGTCTTTAGTCTGCTCAAAATTATTAAGCGTGATAAACTATAGTGGAATTCTGTGGTGTTGATATAGTAATTTATGATTTTTTGGTTATTTCAAATGTATATATAAAACCTAAAAAAAAATTATCACGTCATCCACATGTGAAATTTTCTAAACATTAGCAGCCTGTGACAAACAACAAATGAGTACAAAGGTCATAACTACAACAGATAATTGTTTGCTTTATTTCTTTATTTAATGTTCTATGTTTTAAGGAAAATAAGTTTAAGTTTTGTAAATAGTAATAATGTATATTAATTGAAATGTGACTATTTTACAAAATACTAGTCCACTAAAACACAGCTAAGACAGGTCACTTTGTAAAGACTGAAGGTCGGTTTTATATTACTGGATACGGTAATATGAGTGCGCGTGCACCATATCATTGTAACTTCTGTATTGTTAATGTTAGCCAGGCATGCCTGAAAGGTCAATATTATAAGAATATTAAATGTTGTGAGATTTAAGCTATTTAGTCTAAACATTTGTGTTTTTATGTTATATGTAGTCATTCTAGAATGAAAAAGGTGTAATTTATATTTCCTAATTTTATTATGATGGTTACAAGATCCATCAAATTTACTGAACCTGTACAGGGATTTGTTAATGAAAATAACAGATGAAATAGTTTTTTCTTAAGAAATGTTTGATAACTATCTGGACATTATAAGGATTTCGCATGAGAAATTTAAAAACATTCTGATGTATAAAAGTAGTTTTCGTCTTGAAACGAAAATTAGTTTGCATGTTGGATAACAACATGTGAAAAGAATACAAAGCATGAAAAAAAACATTGCTTGATAAACCTTACGACTTAATAAAAAAATCTGATATTATGTGTATGAAAGCCTTGTAATGTTTACTTTTAACTTGTCAAATTTCGTTTACATACGTTTCCTAATTTAAAAGTTATAACATGAAAACTATAACAAGCACAAAATTGGTTAGGAGGTTGGTTCCAGGAACCGAGCCCCTGCTGAAATAGTTAAAGCAGTATTCACATGATTTGTTTCAAATGGCCTTGGTTCGGTTTGTTTTCTTTGAATGTTCTAGTTCACATTACCTTGTTTCCAAAATGTTGAGTTCATTTTCATGGTTCACTCACCAGACCTTCCAAGGATCTTTAAAGTATGTTCAAAGGAAACTCGTTTCTTTTACCAAATAGACCTCTTCTGGTGGATTCAGTTTGCTTCATTTGTCAGTAGAACTTTGTTGTTCAAACTGTTTTCCAAACAAAACAAATTGTACTGAATATAGAAAAAGCTCCAGTGTGAACAGGTCCTAAGATATTTTGGTTAGGCTTGCTTTGAAAAAAAAATTGTTTAAATATGTTTCAGTCGTATTCTCAATGAGTACCATTGTTGTTGTTTTTCTGTTAATATTTAGCTGCTTTTTTCGGTTTTTGATTTTTCCAAAAGTCTATAATAAACAAAGCAATTTGTAACTGTCTGCACACATTAACAGACATTTTGAGTTGACAAGTTCAGAGAAAATCACAAAAAATATTGAAATTCATAGTAAAAGCTGTTTCTTACAAGAATTGTCTGAGACAGGGTTATTTACATTATGCATTGTACTTTTTTCCACACCATTTACAAATCTTTACCTTTTATTTACAGATCAAAGGAGGGAAAATACATTGCAGTTAAGCTGATCAATTTAGTGTTATTTTCCATTATTAGCATTCAACTTTTTTTTATTGTGCATGTATGTGGGTTTATAGTTAGTGAAACACCGAAAAATAGACAAAATGGTGTACTTTAGTACTCCATGTATCTACGACCAAGATAAGATACTGATTTTGGAACAAATGCATTCTTACCACAATAGATTTTAATGAATATAGAATCATAATTCTCCCTCCTGTACAATCAAATGAAAGGGAAGTTTATGTGTAGTATTTAGCATCCTCTAGCACTGAGAGTGCACTTAATGACTATTCTGACTAGTATAAATGGGTATCCAAAGAATGGCAATAGAATGCTCCAGCTGTGTTGAAATAGTACTATTATCTAAAGAACAACAAAGGAAAAAAAGTTTCTGGTTTTGGAGATCATATCTACTGCTTACGAGAGTCACAAAGGAAAAGTACGTGATTATTTGGAAATCATATTTTGTATGAATCATCACCACATGGTTTACAGGAACATTCTGAAACACTTTGGCCCTACCATGGAAGTTTATCCTGATATATATTAAGGAGGCAGCAAAATCACAGGAAGTCCAAAAAGTACGAAGTATGCAGTCTTAAACTGATTTTGACAACCACATATTTTTGGATTGCCTGTGAAAAACATTACCAAAAAACAAAAACAAAATATTTCCGGTGATCAAATCAGTGTGTATGAATTAACAGTGTATTTGAAACACTGTGTGTAACATAACCTTTTACTCAGGTATTCTAGATTCATTTGACCATCCTGCTCTCATCAGCAAGGCACAAGCACTCATTGATTTTCTACATGGTTTTGGAAATTATGAACTAAAATTTTTGTACTTGGCTGAAAGTCCTGCTCATATGGAAACAATCCATAAACAGTTTGAAAGTAGTAATATAACACATGTAAAAAGGATAACAGGACTGTATGTCACAAAAGTTTATGACAAGAACTGTGTGAACTTTGGATGTGTTTCACGGCAGAAAGTAGCACTTTTGTTGTGAAAAGCATAGATTGAACATGTTTTCAAGCAGTTAAACTTCTAAGTCTTTTACCTGCTTTTGTCCAAGTACTGGTAAGTTTTATCACATTCTGTCTGTACAGATGACAATTGTGTACACAAAAGCTGAAGATAAGCATTCAGTTTTACTCTCACTACTGCAAAAAGAGAAAACTAAAAAAAACAGGAATGACAACTATGATTATACCATGGAACCAGTGCCAGACTCTTCAGAAAGTTCAATGAAGAGAAAAATTATGAAGATACAATACTAGCTGACCATATAGATAACTGTAAAAATCTTAAGCAAAATAAAAAGTAGTAGGAACATCATGGAAAATGCACTACGTTCTGCATGCATGACTCCTCCACAGGAAAGTAAACAAGTGTAGTGTGATATACCAAATTACAATGAAATACCTAAATGTGCATCACAATTATTTTGGTGATACTAGCTTCTCTGGGAAAGAAACTGGACACTGGTATTTTGTGGAAAACAATGCAACTTTCATTGAACATTGTTTTAATTCTATTCAACATTGATGTATGTAGTTTTAGATAGCACTGGTGTTTTGGTGTAGTAATCTTTTTTAGACATAATCCTTGACTAAAAAACACAAAAATGGACTCGAAATATTTAAAAGCATAATTTGCAAAAACATTTTAATAGTTTTAACTTGTCCCATTCACAGAGTAGTCATTTAGGCCATTAGAAAAATCACTGAATATGGGCAAAGTTTTATTGAATAGTTATGTTAGTTTAAGTTTGTTAAAGTAATTGATTGCATCTTGGAAACTTTTAATTATTATAATTTATTTTAGTTTTACATAAGGTAAAATCCTTAATATGGCTGCCTAATCATGTTCGTGTTTTCACTTATCTGTGCTTATTTATTGAGGAATCAATGAAGAATATTGAAAAGTTGTTGGGATAGCTTTTGCTAATTTTTAAATGAATGTTACATATATGTGCCGTTTTTGCTAGTGCGTGAATAAGGTGAAGTTTGGCAAGCGTGGTATGGAAAATTTAATTATTTAGGATAAACTAAAAACATTTAAGTAAAGCATCTACGCTTGGCAAGACATAAACTTGTGTTAGACATTATGAGGAATTTTTTAAAATCTTGATGACTACGTGCATGAATATATATAAAAAAAAAAGCATACCAAGCTTGTTGAGTTACAAAAAATATTCTTAGTATATAATATCAGAGATCATTTACATCTTTGATTCGTGTTGTAAATTATTATATCATATAAATTCACAATTTTATTGTTTAGTACTATACTTCAATTGTTTCTAGCTTGGATTTAGAATAACATAAGCTTCTAGTAAATTAAAGTATACAAATATTCTAAAAATATACTGAAAATCTGTTTGCATCTTGTTTTAATGTGTTTACATTACAAAGGAAACTAAGTGCAAGCATTACTCAGTTAAAGTATTGTGAACTTAGAATGACCATAATAAATATTTAAATTTTCAGTTGACTTGAATACGAATTTTTTATTAATGTTTAAGTGTTTTAGAAAATAATTAAATTTATTGTTGGAAAGGATTGCAATTATTGGTATAACATAATTGCTTGATGAACAAATTTAAAACATCTTTGAGCATTAATTTCTTCTTATTGCAGGAAATTTATAAACAATGACCAATCCTAAAGGTTACAGACGAGGAACTCGATACCTTTTCTCCAGAGGGTTTAAAAAGAAAGGACTTGAACCTCTTTCTACATTCTTGAAAGTCTATAAACGAGGAGATATTGTTGATATAAAGGTATGCTTTGAAGAAAGTCATATGTTATGAGATGATTACATATAACTACTGACCTCTGCATGTGTGTATTTATACAAATACAGTGACTGTTGGAGTACAGTTTTGCTATGAAATGTGTTTAAATAGTTCTATATTATTCCTTCAGTAACTGTGTAACCCTTTTGTTGTCAAAGAGTGAGTGTCATTTTAGAAGTGTTATTTTCCAAATTTTATTGAATAACTTTACTATTACTTATGTCAATGAAATTGACATCAAAAGTTTATAATTCAAATTTTGATGTTATACATGTTTTAATTTCTTAATTTAAAAAGAAATGTAAAGAAAAAACATTTAAATATCAATTTTTGTGTCATACAGAACCTCCTATTGCCTTATTGCTCTGTTTATAATTTATTATGCCTACCCTACAATGTATGAAGTGGTTAACAAATTAGAAACTCAAATTGGTGATATAGACAAGTTGCCTAGGTATCCATATACTTATCCAATTTAGTAAGTTTCACTCCTCCCATTACTCCATTCTTTCAAAACTTCTTATATAGTTCCACCTTTCTTTTGACTAAAAGTTTATAACCAATAGAAAGGGCATTTTCTTTTTTACATAAATCTTTTTTTTATAGCCATTTGTAAATAGCTTGAAGGATAAAATCATTTCACCAAACTGTTGAAATGTGATGACTTAAGTTGTTGCTCTGAAGAGAAATGGGTTTTTTAAAACTCATATATAGCTTGTTTAGAAGCCCAAATAAATTACAGGGATTTTGTGTGCACTAATATAGTAACTTGATTTTTTTTCTAATAAATATATATATATATATATATATATATGAAGGGTACAAAAATTAATAGCTCTTCACATTCCACTCGGAAGAATAAAAGAATCTTACGGAAAGGCTTAACATATGTGAAGCTTGAGCACAAAGTCTCATAACCACCATAAGTACTCAGTCTTTGTTTTTTGAAGTATCTTTTATTTATTCTTCTACATTTTTAGCATTTGTGAATAAATAACTATGTATATACACATGTAATGTATAATAGCCAAAATTTCACTATATTTTGCAAATTACTAACATACTGGTTTTATAGTTAGATTTGTACTTTGTAGGCCTATATAGTTATGCTACTGAACTTGTATTATTTTTCTAATTGCCTAAATTGAGGTAAAATAAAAGCAAATTATGTAACATTAGAATCTTGACAACTTAGAAAAAAAGGTTTATTCATAACATTTTAGAAAGATTCAATACTTTACAAATATCAATTTGACTGACCTCTAACCACCATAAGAAATTAGGAAATAAATATAAATTATGCATTTTTTGTTCTAGAACAACTACAAAGTATAACATGAAAACACATGTTTAGTCTAAATAACTTAAATCTCATAACATTATACATTTGTATATATTTATTATTTTTATTATATTGACCTTACAGCCATGCGTGGCTAACAGTACAGAAGTTACAATGATGCTGCGCATGTGCACTCATGTTATAGTATCCAATAATATACAAATGGACCTTTAGTCTTTACAAAATGACCTGTGTTTTAGTGGACCAGTATTTTGTAAAATATTCAATTATTATAGATTATCACTATTTACAAACAAGTTCTTAAACTTATTTTTCTTAAAACATAGAACAATAAAGGAAGAAATAAAGCAAACGATTATCTCTTCTTGTTGCATCCTTTGTACTCGGTTAATACTTCTTGTAGATTGCTAAGCCTTAAGAAATTTTGCAAATGGAGGATGCGAAACAAAATAATTGTTTTTAGGTTTTACATATACGTTTGAATAACCAAAAAAGCATAAATTACTATATTGATATCATAGAATTCCATTATAATTTATCAAGTTTAGTAACTAAACTTTATTTTAATCTTAAAAAATATGAAATTTTCAAGGAGGCTAAAGACACTACCTACCTTTGTTGAAGTATTGGGGCAAAAGAAAAAAATGGCCTCCTAAGAATTTAAAATTGCTCAAAGCCACTAGGGAGACATTTTGAGCTTCCGATTGGTTATTCATGTCATATATAGAAGTAAGTGTATATAAGGGGGCATTTCCAAAAATGGAAATAGGTGGGTGGTGTGCCACTGTGTTTGATTCAGTACATGAATGATATCTTGGCAAATAGAAAAGATGGGAGGTTCTTATTTTATATTCTAGCTTATTAATATTGGTAATTTGATTTCCTAATTTGTACAAAACTATGGACTTTGTATTTTGACATCACAAACGTAATTTGAACCAGTGCTGCTTACAACATACCACATGACACACAAAAATTGATGTTTTAAGTTTTTTAATATTTACTTCTAAATTAAGAAATTGAATAATGTATAATACTAAAATTTGAATTATAATCTACAGTTTGATACCAAACATATTGACATAAATTCATAAAATAGTTCAATAATATTTTGAATGGAAGTCAACAAACACAACATTCTCTTTGACCCATAACAATAGGGTTAATGACACAAGTGGTGATTTGTTGCTTTATTTTCAGCAGATTTCTACTTCAGTCATTAACAGTGAAATAAACACATAAAATGTGAAATGTTTAACAGTCCAAACTCAAAACAAATACTTAGAAATAAAAAGAAGAGCTGTGCCCTATTTTCTTGATTATTGTTTACAAAATTTCAGATTTTACAACTTTTCATTATACTTTGATTATTTCTACTGGCTGAAAAATAGAATATACTGTTGGGTAGAGGTAATAACAGATAAAATATAAAGTTTTATATTTACTTAGGAAGTTTAAGCAATTGCGCAAATTAAGTTTGAGATTTTTGAGACAAAGAAAAGTATTTGTAATCTTAACATAAAAACCACTTTGCTTTTTGACAAGTCAAAAAGAATTTGATTTATTCATGGACAAATTGTTAGTAAACATACTTCATTAAAAAAACTGATTTTTGTGTACAAACAACTAACTCTGCTGAATTTTGTGAAGATACACATACTGGTTACAGGGTCGTTCCTTGGGACTGAGTCCATACTGAAAGAGTTAATACTGAGTTGTAGACAAACACTTGTAGTAACAGTAGTAAATGTAACACAGTTCAAACATGTATTTGTATGAGGTGACAGCAATATTCTTTTTTACCAACCCATGGAATGGATCATTACAGTGGCCTTCAAATAATTTTAATATTTAGATTAGTTAATTCTTTTGCTGTTAAAAAATATATGTATAGTAAAAACCTGTAATCTAGTTGCACCTCTTCGTGGAAACCCAATTATTACTTTCCATCCAGTTATCTACTGTTAAAAGGGTTTTTATGATTTGTTATATATTTCCTGAAAAGACAAATTAAATTTTTTTCAATTGGTTGTAATGGGAACTTGTTAGCTACCAAGATTATTTCTTGGCTGCCAAAAAACATAGTACATGGTTTCTGCTTAGTCTTTTGGTGTATGTACTGCACTGATGTAATTAACATTCATTTTACTAAAATAAAGCTGTTTAAGCTCCTTTATTTAACTATTTCTCATTATCACTACTACTAATGATATTTAATAGTTTTACCCTCAAAAAATTACACAAAAAGAATAATATAAGATGATTTAGATCTAAAAAAGATAAGTAGTTTTAGAGTTTGAGAAAATGCTACACTAAGTAAAAGATGTACTGTGTATGTTGTACATGGATTTACTTTTCTTTGTTTTACATGTCTTTTAACTTTATTACAGGGAAATGGAGCTTTCCAGAAGGGAATGCCTCACAAATTCTATCATGGAAAGACTGGTCGAGTGTTTAATGTGACACCTCATGCTGTTGGAGTGATAGTCAATAAACGTGTCAGGTATGATAAGTAGAATAAGAAAAATGCCCCCGCTCCCCTCTAGGCATGCATGTCTCATCACAGTTCTATTCACAAAGTAGACATGATGTGTTTGTTTGCTATGCAATAAAAGATACGTGATTCATTCTACAACATATAACACTTATTTTCTTATCAGGCAGTACCAACTTGGATAATATATTTTTAGGAATGGCAAGTTTAAAGCAAAAATAGGTAGTTCTAACTTTGAAATGGAATCTATTTATTTATTCTAGTTGCACATAATAACATCTTATTTAATTTGGTGTTTCAGTTATTCTGGAATTTCGTTTATCCTGGAGCAATGCGATAAACTGGGTTCCATTGTATTTATTCATTAGTCAGTACCAACAGTTTTAGCAAATTATGTTCTATTAACTCTTTCAATACTATTGGGTTAAACAATGAATGACATTTTAATGTGTGTCAGTAAACTTGGCATAAAAACAGGTTGCTCCAGTTTTAAACTAATTAGAAACAAACTATATATGATTAAAAGCAATAATCATAAATTTGAACCTCCTACTTTCTTGATTTGCTTAGACATCAATAGATTTGGTACCCACAAACAAAGCCCCTTTTTTCTTTCTCTGACTTCAGATTGTTTGATAATCAACTTTACAAGGCTGAGGAATATGTTAATAACTAGTAGAATGAGCACACTGTCCCATGTGTAAATCTTGCAATTCTGTATTCAGTTTTCTTGCTGTAAGCTGTTAGTAAATGAGAATTCCTTGGTTTGTGTTGATCAGACTTGATGCTCTAAAGCTTTATTTAGAAAGCTAGGTAAATTATAGTAGTTTTGTGACATTCTATTCTAGTGACTAAAATCTATAATTAAAAGCTACATGAACTTATTAGCTCACCCAAATTTGTGAGATTTGTGATGCTCAAAGGAGGACATCAGATTTTTTATTCAAGTGCAAATGGCTCAAGTATGCAGTTTTTTGTGTAATTTTTAATTTATTGTTATATATATATATATTTTTTTTGACAAAAGTAAATTGTAAAATTTATAAATTTCTTAGCTTAACAAAACAGTAAATCAAAATTTTAATAGCTCCAACACAATGTGAAACACACTTGGATCACCTGTTGTTTAAGTTAACTCTATGGGAAACAGTTAATGGGCTCCTTCTGCAAAGTACAATAATAAAACCAAAACATTGAAAGAAAACAAATGTAAAAAGGTTTACAGTTGAAAGAACTTGGAACTTTCTGATCAATACTGCAGGTAGTACATAGGAAGAAATGATATTATTACATATTTTATAACTTATTTTGAATAAGAGAAATCTTTTCATGTTCCTTAAGGAAGTCATAAATGAAATATGAAACTGTGAGATGAAAATAAATATTCTTAGTATGAAGATCACTTCTCACTTAATCGAGGAAACATTTAGTAGAAATGCTTTATTAAAATTTTTTTTCAATAATACAATGTTTGATAAACTCTTGCAATATTACTTTTAAGATACACTTGATAAATTTAGTGTTATAGTATGTATAGTTTAAGAGTTCCAAGGTTTGACAAATTTCATACTACAAGGTTAAAGGAAAGTGAATTAATTACATTGGGTATAATAATAATAATAATGAAAATGTACATCATTTTTAGGGCATTGACGTGATGAAATACTGAACAATGAAAATGTATAAGTAATGGAGATGAAATTGCAGACAATAATTTATTTTTTATAATTGTTTAGTGCAAAATGATAGTTTTTGCAATAGAATTGTGTTTCTAAATAACTACATTTTTGATTTGACACTACTTTTATTTTGCCTTTAAAAAACGAACTTAGGACCTTTAAATGTTTTCTTGAAAGTATTTAAACATTTATTATTAACAATGTTAGATTAACTTCTTTTGGTCCCACCATCACCCCGACCACTTTCAAACACGGGTACTCTAATATCAAGATGGAATGGTTAGTTTTCTATTTGGTATTAGGTCAGTTTTTAAACATACAGTATGTACTATTTTTTGGACAGATTTGGTGAAATAATGCTGGATCACAATGGTAATTAAATAAAATCCCACCATCACCCCAACCACTTTCCAACACGGGTACTCTAATATCAGAGATGAAAGTCTTCCGGATATATCCGGAAATACGGATATTTCTAAAAAATCCTGAAAACCTCCGGTTTTTTCTGGAGAAACACATTTTTTAAAATTATTTATCGGATTTTGGTGTTCCATGCCACAGATAAGCGTTTATGCAATCGCGCGGTTTGTTTACATTCGGCGACAGGGCGCCGCCATTTTGTAGTCTCGCAATGCTTGCTGGCGTGTACGAGACCTTGTATGCTTATAATGCAAACTTCGTGTCATGTGAACGAGATTTTATCTCAAACGTGCTTTAGAAAACGCAGTCATTCTTTTGTGTACCTTTCTATTGAGCGAAACAATTGAAGAACCTTAACTATTCAAAGGTGTTTACCGAAGCAATAATAGATCAAATGAAATGTACAAACAAGTAGATAGGTCGGCGGATATCCGTAGCATAGAAGGAAAGGTAAAGAACGAGTTCAAATGGTCATGGCTGGAGGAAAAGGATGTAAATGGTGACTTTTTATCGGACTTTGTGAGGAAAGTGGACAGGCCAGGATATGCAGTATGCACGTAATAGATCTATAAAGTAAAATTTACTAACCTAGTCATCGCGTTCCGGCTACTAACTTTCTTAGTAGGCAATGCAAGTCTTGCTATGATGAATTCAATTCATTCATATCAGGTGATGACAAAACCATGATACAATTTTTTGGGGATTTCAAAATAATGTACTAAAACATTAAAAGTAATAAGTTCAAATCTGTAGCAAATATAAATATTGTAATCATTTCTTATAAATACGATTTCCTAATATAATTTTCCAAGATATTAAAGATTATAATGCAAAAAAACCAAATTTATTAAAAGTAATAGGCTTTATATTTCTTAAACTACCTACATATGTCAAAGTACTTATGAATTTTCGAAAATATTCGTCCACTAGTTTTATTGTTGGAATGAAATATAGCAAGACTTGTAATGGCTGGAGACGGCTTGAATGGGTAATGAAGAAAAACTTTAATATAAGTTTAACATAACAGCAAATGTACAACGTTTCGACAATGCATTTTATGGAAATTTTATCTATTTTTAA
>NW_013666270.1:326380-329011 GCF_000517525.1 Limulus polyphemus
CTTACTTGGCTTCGATTATTTTCAGGATTTTTAGGAAAGGGACACTTTCATCTCTGTAATATCAAGATGGAATGGTTAGTTTTCTATTTGGTATTAGGTCAGTTTTTAAACATACAGTATGTACTATTTTTTGGACAGATTTTGTGAAATAATACTGGATCACAATGGTAATTAAATAAAATGCCACTGACATCTTTGAGTAAATAACAGTAACAAGAAAAAGAAAAAAAAATGCATAGATTGTAGGACATATCACAAGTAATATTTGTTTTACATTTACTGTGCATAGGTTAATACAAACTATAATCCTAGGATTTATTGTAGAAATGCCTTAAATTGATGGAAATAGTGTATTTTCTTATATGGGTTTGTATTTGTTAACATTGTTTTGGAATACTTTTGTTATCAGTAGCTCCTGTTCCATGTGTCAAACATGAGTATTATGGACTCAGTGTGAAATGTTTTGTTCATTTGTTATTGATACAATATAATTATTGGTAAGAGTTAATAGTATATCTTCTTTTTTTTTTCTGAACTTATTCTGTTAAAGAAAAATCTTTATTCATAGGAACCGTATCATTCAGAAGCGCATCAATGTTCGAGTAGAGCATGTTAAACACTCAAGATGTAGGCAGGAGTTTCTTAATCGAGTGAAAGAAAATAACCAGAAGAAAATGGAAGCCAAAGAAAAAGGCATCAAAATTTCTCTGAAGCGACAGGTTTGTTATGTTTTTGTTTATTTTTCATCTGAAAACCTGGAATGTTTGTATATGGGAGGGTTAAAGTGCAGTCGTGTCCAAAATTTAAGCTACTTGATTATCAACCTATGTCAGTAATCTTTGTATCAAAACATTAATTCAGATTTTTTGTGTTCTTTTAATTTCTTAATTTAAAAAAGTACATAATTTTTCAGTCTTACTCTCTGTCATATGACATGTTTGTCCTCTGGAGTCTTATTTATAGATTTTCTTACTTCACTTATAGGTTTCAGTGTTGAAGTATTTAAGACCTACTATAGATACTGAAAACTTTGGAATATAAAATTTTAATCTCTTCTTGCTTTCCTGAGATATCACTTTGTTTAACCCAAATGAAATTACCTTCCTATCTCTCTCTGTCTTCTTTCAAGATAGCTCTATAGTTATCTCAAACATTGCTTTTGGACCTGTTTATATCCAAAATTCAGTGTGTATTTTTCTTTACAAGAAATAAATGTGTATGTTTTTTCATTTTCGTAGCTGTGGGTTGACAATGTAGCTTGAGATTTATTGTGTGCAATCATTGTTTAACTCCAAGTAGCTAAAATAATTTATTTATAATTCAATTAGGTAGCTAATTTAAGTAGCTTTGGAACATTCTGTTCTAGTGACTTTTATGTTCTAAAATTCACATTTGAAAGCAACATCAATTATTTTGTTGACAACATAATATGAAAAAGTACTTATCAAAAAAAAAAGGCTCCTGTGTACGAATAGGCCTCAACACTAATGTAAGTCCTATATTTCTTGTTTTTTATTTATATTTTTTATTTGTTAAAACTAACTAAAATCTAAAAATTCAAAACTAAGTTAAATAAAAAAATTATCATGTAACTTTGGTCCATTTGTTTAAACTAATGCACAGACGGGTCAAAGAACAGTAAAATCACAAAAGTGAATGAAAGCCGGTGTTAAAATGTTAGAAGCTAAGGGTGTTAGGATGAATTATTGTAATTGTTTTTTGTTACAATTTGCAGACATTCTAGAAATAAAATATTTTTGATTTTATTTCATATTTTTCAACTTTATTTCACTGTATTTAACTCTCAGCATGGGCTCGATCCCAGTGACCGAACTCATAACCATTTTGCGCTTGTTATAGTTTTCATGCTATAACTTTTAAATTAGTAAGCTAATGTTAAACTTTGGCAGAATATCAGAAAACATTACAATACTTTCATATGCAAAATATAATTTTTTTTATAAAGTCTTAAGGTTTATTAAGCAATGTTTTTCTCGTGTCTTTTTTTCTTTTCACATGTTGCCTATCTATCTGCAAAGTAATGTTCATTTTAAGATTAAAAATACTTTTATACATCAGAAAATTTTGAAATTTAACATGCAAAATCTTTATAATGTCCAGATAGTTATCAAACGTTTCTTAAAAAATAACTATATTTTATCTGTTATTTTCAGTAAGTAATCTCTATACAGGTTCAGTAGATTTGACCAATCTCGCAACCACAATAAAAAATTAGGAAATTAATATAAATTATGCCTCTTTCATTCTAGAATGAATACAAATTATAACCAGAAAACAGAAATGTTTAGACTAAATATCTTAAATTTCATAGCATTATACATTTACATATATTTATTATATTGACCTTTTACCCATGCCTGGCTAACAATACAGAAGTTACAATGACGCGGCACACATGCACTCATGTTACCGTATCCAATAACATAAAACTTACCTTTGGTTTAAAGTAACTTGTCTTGGCTGTGTTTTAGTCAACTAGTATTTTGTAAAATACAGTCACATTTCAATTATTATACATTATATATGTATATAGGTTATTGCTATTATGAAACAGGTTCTTAAAGTTATTTTTCTTAAAACATAGAACAGTAAATGAAGTAAAGCAAACAA
>NW_013666270.1:329413-342981 GCF_000517525.1 Limulus polyphemus
AACCAGTGCTGCATTTAATATACCACACAACACAAATAAAAATCAATGTTTTTAATATTTACTTTCAAATTAAGTAATGTATAATACTAAGATTTGAATTATAATCTACAGTTTGATACCATACTTACTGACATAAATTCATGAAATAGTAGTTCAATAAAATTTTCAATGTAAGTCACCAAACGAGATGAAATGGCCTTTCACCTGTGACCCATCTCGAAAGGGTTAACAGTTTCTTGTGATCACCCGAATGCTCTTGGTATATCCTTATCAAACAACATTATTTATGCTAATTGCTTAAGCTAATTTCACGTGCTTAAAAGTTGGCAAGGAATAATAATCATCCACCTGTATGATTGTTTTGAAAACTTGAGCTAGAAACTGCTAATCTAGTTTGCTTGTTCTAACAAATACCTATGTATCAGCATATAATTTTAACCCTATAGTGTTCATGCTTTAATCTGAATGACAAAAACTGAAAACTGGTCACCTTTACTCTTAGGTGAAACTGTAGTAAAAACTTCAGACCTGTAAGTCACGTGATATTTGCATAGGCATGCACAAAAAGTTTGGCCAAAATTGAGAAGTTTTTGTTGAATAACTTTGCACATGTGGCTTATATATAAATCTAACTGTAGGTTGTAAACATCTATTGTTGTACCAAATTAGAAACAAATCCATGAAAGTTAAGTGTGTTTTTCTATCAAAGATGGGGGGGGGGGGGGGGGTAGAAATTCAATCACAATAGGAGATTTTATATCTTGTGTAATTTTTGATAGGTTGCCTTGAAATTTGGTATGTGAAGTAAGTGTCCAGCAGAGCACATCCACTGAAAATGTGTGATAGTTTGAATTATCACAGCCTGAGTTAGAAAAAGTGAAAAATTGCTAAACTGTTTCTCCTGTTGTTAACACACTGTCTTGCAGGTTGTTTTGGCCTCATGACACACTACTGTGGGTCTTGGTTACAGTTTTTAAATTTTTACTGTACCTTGCATCTGCATGTCTAAGTTTTTGGTATATCATTATTATATTTTGTGATGGAATATTTTCACTATACATGTTGCAAAATGTACCTTTCATTAGTTAATGATATAATACAAGTTTCAGATGTATATATTTGTTGAATCAGTAACTGAATATTGTAGTAAACTGTGTAGAAGCAGACATTGCTATTGAATTTATTATTAAACTTATTCAGTTAATCATTTTTATAACTTGCAAGTCTGAGAGACTTGACTTTTTGCTAGCATTATATGAGAGTTTAAAAACTATTCCTAACATATGTTCATTAACCCTTTCAAGACGGGTCATGGGTGAAAGACCATGTCATCTCGTTTGTTGACTTGCATTCAGAATTTTATTGAACTACTATTTCATGAACTTATGTCAGTACATTTGGTATCAAACTATAGATTAAATGCAAATTTTAGAAATATACATTACTGAAGTAAATACTGAAAATAACAGATAAAATATAGTTTTCTTCTTAAGAAATGATTGATAACTATCTGGACATTATAAAGATTGCATGTGTAATTTGAAAATTTTCTGATGCATAAAAGTATTTTGAATCTTAAAATGAAAATTACTTTGTGTGATAGATAGGCAACATGTGAAAAGAAAGAGGCATGAGAAAAATATTCTCTACAAACCTCAAGACTTCATAAAAAATTTATATTTTGCATATGAAAGCAGTGTAATGTTTAGTGATATTTTGCCAAATTTCGTTAACATTTGCTTACTAATTTTAAAAGTTAGAGCATGAAAACTATAACAAACACAAAATGGTTACAAGGTCGGTCCCAGGTACTGAGCCCATGCTGAAAGAGCTAACATGTTTACCTGTCAGATAACTGGAAACTTGAATCTTTCAGTTTATGTTATGGAAACTTTGTTTACCTGGGAACTAAGCTTAAGTAGTAGGCTTCTTGTAATGTTTTATTTGCATAACCTGACAGACCCAAAACTTGATGTATGTAATTCAAAAATAAACACTAGCTACAATTTACATTGTTAGATGATAAGAAGACATAAGGATGGAAACTGTAATTTATGCTTTACTGCACAAGCAAAGAGGCTAGGAATTTTGGCTGTGAATAAATATACTAGAAGCACTTAACATGACTGCAAAAGTTTTTCAATATTGCATTTGTGACAATAAATGCCAAATAACCAACTGCCCGGTATTGCTTTTAGTTCAGTAATTGTTATTACAAATGTAGGAATGTAATATAACTTGTATTCCTTATATACATGATATAGATGTTTTTCTTTTAAAGGTTTTTCCAAATTTTCATTTTGTTTGTTATCAGCCATTATTGTATATTTTATGGAAACTGGTTAATTTCAATTTTCAGGCAGCCCAACCAAGAGAAGCCCATGTGGTCTATACAAAGAACAATGAACCTGAATTACTAGAACCTGTCCCTTATGAATTCATTGCCTAAAACAAACAATTGGCAAAATAAAGTTTAGTTCTGTTGATTTTCAGTCTTTTATTTATTTCGTTTATCTTTTTCTGCTAAATAACAAGAATAAATTACGATGCTCAAACTATACATTTCTTACTCTGACAAATCACCCATTAAACTAAAGCAGCAGATTTCCTACAGTCACTGAAGTTTTTCCATTTCCCAAAGTTTTTTTAAACATCACAATTTCAAAATAATTTACTTTGTTTCTTTTTACATCTCAACATTCTATTACGTATCTTTAACAAACAAGCAGTGTTGTCAATATATTTGGGGATTTTTTTTTTACCATTATGAACTTCAACTTTTGAGGTGGTTTTTTGTTTAAATGATTGTTTCATGCACATGTTGGAAATCATGGTTATATTTGCAACAATGGCATAAATATGTTCCCACAATTGTGGGGGAGCCCAGGCCAAAATGCCTGGCAAACTTAATCTTCAGCAAGGGGAGACATACAATTTAATTTATTTTAACTAAAGGGTGGATGTGCTATTCTATTATAGTAAAAGCATTTCGAGGAAGGACAGAGTAAACTGAGTACATACACTGACTGCCTCAGTTAGTGGTCTGTACTATCATGGTGGAAATATAGTTATACCATGCGTACTACTACGTACTTCACTTTTCACCAATGCTTAACATGAGTGGCCCAAAATTTGATATGTGTAATTCAAAAATAAACTAGATACAATTTAAGTTTGGTTGAATTTTGAATTTTCAGTTAATGATATCAATCGGCCAGAATTGTAACTACAATTATAGGGAAATGTATGTAGGGGGGCCCAATTACTTTTTATGATGGGGGGGTAAATCTTTTGTATTTACTCACTGATTTGTAGAATAAAATTTGTTTTATAATTTGCTTAAAATTTTTAATAAAAATATTTAGTGATTCAAGGGTTTTGGGCTTGATTCCATTTCTTGCCACCAAACATGCTCACTCTTGTTACGGCAAAGCTACCTGCTACTTTCACCAATTTTAAAAGTCAGATAGCTAGCAGCACCAGCCACCAGTGCAGGTAATCCTTGGGTATTTTTGTGTGAAATTCAACAAAAACTTGGTTAATTTTGATGGGCTTTAACTTGTACATACATTCAACTTACTATTTTCAACTAAATATATTTCAGTATTAGAACTTTAATTTATAATGCTAAAGATCCTTAAGAGTTCATGAAGTGTAAGCTTACAGAAGAATCAAGATTTGGATTCATATTTATGGCAGCTTGCTTAATACAAATGCTGATGGCTTTGCACATATTCATGCTTAGTCTGATTAGTGAACATTAATTGAGTCATGACTTCTTAGTCTAGTCATCTCATATCAATTCTTCCATTGTAAACTAGTAAAGGAATACTGTGTGTGATAAACAGGTATTGTTCTTTTAAACTTTAAGCGAACTTAATTAACAACTGAATTTACTTGAAAGTACAAACATTTCATTTCTCCTTTTATTGAAAGTTACTAACTGGATTTTAACAAAGTTTTTTTCCTTTTGAATTTTATTTCATGTGAACTAGTCTGGTTTCAGTTGCATATAATATAAAACAGATTACAACTATCTCTGATCATTCTAATCCAATTACTAAATCTCTTAATTTGAAAATATTTCCACTAATTTCTTGATAGTTACTTCCTAGTGTGCAATAAACAAAATAAATGTTAGTTAATACCCAGGTTACTTTTAACACTTCATACACATACTACTGACATTTTATTTTTTCAATTGCATGTTTTTATACATAAGATATGGCTAAATATAGTCTGATTCATCATAACTAGTTTGTTACATGCCTAATGTTAAAAAATTCACATTTTTACATAAACTTTTTATAAACAATCTTTACAGTATTAAAAAAATATATATTCTTAGTAATACCTAATACTTAGTTACACAGATTATAACAAAATCCAAAAACTTTAAAAGGTTTGTTTTAAAAGAAATTCACAATGTAGGTCACTCGCACATACAACTTAGAATAATATTGTATATAAAAAATGAATTTCAGTGTAAGTGAAAGAAAATGTGCATATTATAAAAGAAATGAATCGATTATATGCCTTAATAATCTTTACATAGCAAAGAAATAATATGGCTCTTAACCCAGTTACATTTGTGGGAGTCTTCTTCCATCACTGAACTCAAAAAATTGGGGGGGGGGGGGTTCTCAAACAGGAAAATTGTTTAAGGGTTTGCTGCTCACATATGTTAGCTTTTGAATACATCTATGGCTTCTGCTGTAAGTAAAATGCTTGGCTTGGTCTCATTTATTTGAAATGATTCTTATATCATTATTCCATTTCACATTTTGTTATTAATGCATTTTAGATGTGGTTAGTGTATTAGCTACTTCAAAGATACAAAAATTAAACTAAATAGGGATTACAGGTTTGCATACACAGTATTTTCACTGTGACATCAGTTGCTTGTATGATAAGTAATTTCCTCCATAAATATTTATTTTGTACATACAGTAGGCAACTTTTTTTCTTCCCATATCAATATTCCATCTTTTTCTAAACCAGCATGAAAATTACTGAGTTGTTTCTTTGCTTTTGTCCAGTTAGCTTTATAATACTGTTTTAAAATATTGTACTGTTTAAACATTTGTATGTATTCACTAGAAAATGTTACTCTTTTTCTTGATCCAATTTACATAATGTATTTTATTGATCCATTTTGAAGTACTGTATTGTTTTTAAGCCTTTGTATGTCCTGGTAGTGTGTATAATATAAACTGTCAAGCATACACTTGCAAAGCTTGTTAATCCCAGTCGAATTGACTGGGACCAACACTTGCCATTTGTCATGATAACATATGCCATTGAACAGAAGTTGACTGGATGATCGTCTAATATTATGTGGCTAAATGACGCTTCCTGTAGATGTAATTTACAGTTCACCACCTAGCACAGAAGAGCTACAAGTCTGTATGGGGTGGCTAAGAACTTCATTCACAGGTGCTCATGAGTTTATATAGCAGAAGAGATACTACAACAAAAACTAAGGAAAGAACTTTCCAACATTGGTTTTGTCTGTGATACATGGAAGACACTTGCTCCAGTTAGACAAGTGAAGTCTATACTTACTGCTCTGACATGTTGGTTTATTGACATGAGATCCATTATTCATGGGGCAAGTGCATCCAGTATGTAGATAAGCCTGAACCCCATTACCAGTTAACCTCTTATGCACTGGTTAGATCAGGAATCAGAGTTCAGGACAGATAGGCAGAGAAAGATGAAGTTACTGTTGTGAAGCATCTCAGCTCAGTTGATAATGAGGAGGAAGCTGAGAGTACTTACCTGGCTGTGTTTGACGAGTCATAGGAAGAGGTGTAGGAAAACTAGTGATTGTTGTAGCTGAGATTAACTGTCAGATTAGAGGTTAGGAGAGTCACTGATTGCACAATCACCGACTTGAATGAAGTGGCAAACCTTACTTTTTAAGCTGTCAAGTGATGCTCACTATACAGTGTATGCTCTACATTGTGTGACTTCCACTTGATTATCAATAGCTGAGATAGTTCGGTAAAGAAACCAATGACTGACTGAAAGGATCTTGTGTCCCTTGCCTTTAGGTGTTTTATTGTGACATAATGCATGGATGGAATTTTTGTGATGACCAGTTCATTAACCCAAGCAAGAATAGTCAAATGGTCAAGAAACCAACAATGACTGAATAGGCTTTACCTTTGTTTTCTAAAATATATTAATTGTTTTTTAAAAACAAAATGGTGTCTGACATTTCACAAGAAATGCTCACCCTGATCTGAGTAGTGGCAATTCTTCAGAACAGACTACATGATGCTCAAGAGAAACTGTGCAGTGAGGGAGATGTGTTCTTTATAGTGCAGAGTGGATTGCATGCTGTGAATTTTGATTGAATACGTCTTACTGAGGTTACCAATTGATACTTTCTCTGATGCCAGCTTACACAAGTGGATCAAGTTCACAGTTGGCATCCATTCCAAACAGTAAATGCAAGTTTTCTGTGGCCAATCATATTTAACAAAAGTTGGTTTGTGTGCATATTGATATGAAAAGTAGTGACAAGACGAACATTACTTCTGGCGACGAGAAAGTCTGTGTTCAGATAAATTCTACCAGTAATTATTTATTTTGTGAGGCCTATGAAACATTGTTGAGTTTCACCACTCACAGTGGATGGCATGTTATTGGTTACTATGGTAATGACACATATGCAGGAGGCAGTCTTTCAAATACTACTAGTGTTTGTGGAAATTTGAAACTTTAACAGTATAGGCTTGTGTGTATACATATATATATATATATATATATATATATGTGTGTGTGTGTGTATGAGAGAGAGAGCAACTGCATGCATATATGAAATTTTACCCGAAGTTAATCATGAGTGTTGTATAACACAAAGCGAATCACTTGTTTCAAATACAACTAATAAGCAACATTTGTATGAGACTACAACCTCTCAAGATATGAAGATAATTGTTGTTAGTGATTTGTGAAGTATTATTTGAAGAAACAGCACATTTGATATTTTCGTTAATGCCAGTGAGAGAATGTTTCAGTTTTAAGATTGAAACATTTGATTTTATGGAAAGAGTAATGGATAGACTCATGCTACACTTATAGAAAAACACAGTTTGGCCAGAAACTGTTCAGTTGTTTGAACTGAAATATTAGAGAATCATGAGAATTATCTATAAAACATATTGACGCGAAGTATTTCAATATGTTGACCAGCACTAGTTCTACAGCTACAATACTTTGACCCAATTTGATAATGAAAGTTTGGAACTGCCTCCATGTATGAAAAAAGAAGGAATGATGCAAACAGCAAGTGGATACAAGTTTTCAGAAAGAGGAAAAGTAGAAGTTATCCTTACAGTGGGAAACTTCACTACACTTTATGATGTGTTGGAAAGTGACAGCAAGGAAGAGCGCATATTTGGAACCAACTTCATACAGGGATGTAGCTGTGAGATTAGGCCAACTTTAAATAGCTTCACAGTCTTTGACTAGGAAATTCTTATACACTATTTGTCAATTAATACACCAGAAGTTGGACTTTCTTGACAACCAGGATAGCAGTCATTGTACTTGTCGGGTTTTAATGTATGGATGGACCGAATTCTTTACAGTAATTGTCTGGGACTTATTGGCGATAAATTTCAACAATAAACAAACAGCACACAGTCCACTTGTTTTAAAATAATATATATTAAAACAAATTAAACTTTCATACACAAATGCTCATTACACTGTTGGTTACCGTAGTTGTATCAAGAGCTTTAAAAACTTGCCTCCTTTCCGTCAAATATCACACAGGCTGGTTCAGTTACTTTAGAACACAATTTGACAAAACAAATTATTCTTCTCTACTCTATTATTACAATACAGTCTGTGATAATTCATTTTATAAATCGACACTATACACTTTTTTGGCTGAAATCGCAATCAAGTAGTCTAGATTTATCTACCTATATCACTAACTTTCTCTACCTCGAACTATATTTGGTACCCATATTTATAGACTAACAAGCGCCTAGAACTTTCCACACACTACGAGATATTATGATGCAATAATATTCAATAAAAACGACTAGAAAAACTTAAAAGGTTCTAGTAACATTGTGCAATAATTCAAGTGTCAATTCACAACAGTTGAACTACACAATGTATGATTTGTACACAGTTATGTAAACAAACCTACAATAAACTATCACTTTCAAAAATAACTAAACTTAACTCTCGCATCGAATTTAAATTAACATAGTCGTGTATATCTAATAATAAGTTTCATTTCAAGAAAAATGTTTACAATATTTTTATACTATACACATGGACTGTTTTCAGTTCATGCACAAAGTCTATTTATACAGTTTGCATCAACATTTGCAGTCCCCTTGATGGCTTCAGTGTGGATCTGGTAGTTCTGGAGATATAATGCCCACCTTGTGTCTTACAAAGTCCAGCACAGATTAACCAATGTAGCACTTGACGGTCAGACCTGCTGCTCTCACTCGCCCAAACAGTTTTCCAAGTTTCTTCAGGTGGTCTTCCCATCTGGCTGTGGGGATCAGCATGTCATCCACATCTACTGCTTGGTATATTACCGATACACATAGCCTCAATTTTATTCTTGCTATGTGAAATGTTCTCACTGTCTCATCCATTAACACACACATAGATGTACGTTGTCCATCATCTGGTCATCAGACACTAGACTGGTTCTCACTGCTGCACTGCTACACCCAGTGTCTCATAGGACTTTGACTTTATTGTCCCCGACATAGCCTTAACCTACTGGCATGTTGTGGTTTGTTGGCACCCTTTGATGCTTGTTACATGCTCCAGTCACTACTGGTAATTTGACCCCTTCACTAACGAGCTGACAATCAATCATGCACTGTTTAATCATGGTGATAGCATTTCCTTCTTGTGGTGAATCTGACGAGTAGTCTTAATTCTGTTTCTTCTGGCAGCAGCATTCATGGTGACAGTCACTCTTTTCTTGTTTCTTACCAGAATCATATTTGTAGGTAGCTCCTGTTGCTTTATGTTGAGATTTCTGCTGTTGCTTGTTGGTAGTTGACTTGAACTCATTCGCAATGTGCCCCATTTTACAACAAGCATATCATATCTTCTCCATTTTTTCTGTTGACTTATTGTCACCATTGGTGGCATCCTGCTTCTGGTCAACCAACCCTGATTTCTACTTTAGCTGGTTATTCTTGGTCTTGCCAGTTATATTCTCTCCATGGACTTCCATATACTGTTCTTTCAGCTTGACTGTCTTATTCACATCTTTTGTTGCCTTTAGGAACAGTGACATGTCAGTGGAGCACATGATCATGAACTGTTCACGCATTAATACTCCAGCCAGTTCCTCAAAACTATTTTCACACTTGGCCATGTCAGACCATCTTATGAAGTATCTCCATAAACGTGCCACAAATTTAAATAGAGTTTTTCCAGTGTCAGGTTTGATTACTCCGACCTTCAAGCAAAAACCTTCCTCCGTAAATTCATAGTGCTTCAACAAAAACACTTTTAACAGGAAAGTATCCTTGTCATATTTTTGTTCATCAAATTTGGAAAGCTTGGGTCGGCTGGCCCTGACTTCATTGTCATTCTTGGGCCCTCCATTTTTCTGTTGGGTGAGCTTAGCACTGTCAGTTTGTGCTATTATTCTCTCTGTTTCTAGTCTCTCGTTTCTCTGTTTGGGCTAATATTTCACATTCACGTTCTTCTTTCAGTTTTCTTCCTCTCTTTTCTGCCTATGTTCTTTTCTCTCTAGTTCTTGTTGTTTAACAAACTATTGTAGATCACCATCTTTGAGCCCAAGTTGTTTGCTCATCTCTGTTCACTAATCAAAGGCAGTCAACATTGTTATATAGTGTGGTTTTGACCTCTACGACATTTTCGCCACCACTACATCTGTGCATATATATATGTGCTTATTTCTAATGTCATTTACTCTGCATAATCCTGAGTGGCTTGCCATTGTCAGGTTTTTATGTATGTATGTTTTTGTGTCTGTAACTTGTTGGTGATAAATTTCAATAATAAACAAACAGCACACAGTCCTCTTGTTTAAAATGATATATATTGAAAGAAATTAAACATATATACAAATCTGTGTTACACTGTTGGTTACCACAGTTATATCCAGAACTATAAAATATTGTCTCTTTTTCGTCAAATCCCACACAGACTAGTTCAGTTACTTTAGAACACAATTTGACAAGACAATTTTTTGCTATACTCTGATATTACAATACAATATGTGACAATTCACTTTAGAAATCGCCACTATCTATTATCTCACTAACTTTGTCTACCTCGAACTATATTTTGTACGTGTATTTATTGCCCGACAGAGGCTTAGAACTTTCCAGACACTACGAAATATTATGATGTAATAATACTCAATTAAAACAACGAGAAAAAATAGAATGTTCTAGTAACATGCCACAATACTACAAGCACCAATTTACAACAATTGAACTGTACAGCATATTGTTACGTCTCCGTTTGTTAATTAACTTTCCGTAACTTCGTTCCGACGAAACTTTAGCGACACAAGTCCTTACTAAATAAAACTGGTTTATTCTTTCCGAATATACACTTAATTTCAACAATCGCGCTAAAACAAACGCTATAACAACGAACGTGCTCAATAATACTCTATGACTGCAGATCAATTACTCACTGTCTACACACACATTGTCCCGTCACGTTGTGACCATCTTTTATATACCAGACTTCCCTATATCTAGTAAATGCTAGGGCATTCACCAAGGTATGGGATAGTTCTAGAAACGTGGCGTGACACTAGTCATGTGACCTCGCTGACGCAACACTGCCCCTTCCTTAGTATTGTTCGTCCCGAACAATAGCCACTTACATTAAACCAATAAACAATTAACAATAACTTAATTAAATGTACCTCCAACAACTGCTGTAATCTCTCTTCTTGTTTCTTTTCTTTTTCATCCAACAACTGCTGTAATTTCTCTTCTTGTTTAATTTCTCGTTCTTCTTGTTTCTTTTCTTTGTCTCTAACAACTGTTGTAATTTCTCTTCTCGTTCTTCTTGTTTCTTTTGCTGTTCTTGTAATACTGCCATTAAGTCTGCTAGGCTGTAGTTTGATTTTCCGCCTCTCGTTTCCATCTTCTTCTTCCTTTTTTTTATTTCTGTCACACTCTCTGACACCAATTTGTTACGTCTCTGTTTGTTAATTAATTTTCAGTAAATTCGTTCCGACGAAACTTTAGCGACACAAGTCCTTTCCGAATACAACTTTACCGATACACTTAAAAGTGGTGCATGCCAACAGGCTTTGGCGTTATCACGGTCCAGGACATTTCAGTTGGGACGAAGTGAACAAAGGAACAAATGATGCTGCTGAAGAAGTGTCACCTGAAAAAGCCAACGTCGAAGAAGAAACTCTACGCAGTTTTGAGAAGGGAAACGGTGAAGCTCTTGATGAAGTTACTACCACTGATGTGACTGTTACCGATGATAGGCCATTTACTGATGAAGCAGATGAGCCCCACATAAAGCAGAAGCCAACGAGACGGAGACCAGTACGGAAGAAGATACGTCCGTAAAATTAAGAGACTTTGTTGAATTGTAATTTTGTGTTTGTAATTCTGCCAGTTGCCACTGCTGTAATTTTTCTTCTTGTTTCTTTTCTTTTGGACCTGGCCCTGTAGACTTCTGACTGGTTTTGGGTTCTGTACCTGAGTTCCAGAGCCTCTACCAGTGCTATATAGTTGTGTTTGTCGGCTGCTGTCAACTGTCCAAGTATTTCCAGTGGTTGTCCCTTCAAGCTCGTTGCCAGATATACAGCTTTCTGTTCCTCTGTCCATCCATTCATCTCTGCCAGTAGCTCAAATTGTGCTCTATATGCTTCCCACGGTGCCTTCCCATCAAATTCCTGTGGCTTCCTTCGCACTGGATCACTCCTATTACTGACATTCATATCTGGGATGTGACTTCTAACGGGATTGAATATGTCTGCATTAGGGTTTAGCTGCGGGCTCTGTAAGAGGCTTGCCATTGTCCAGGGCTGATTAAGTCGATGGTCAATGTATCCTCCTTGTGTAAAAGACAACAGACCGTCCTTTAACGTATCTAATTAGCTTTTAAATTTACTAATGTTTTCCATTTGTACTTCTTGCCACTGTTGTTGACTTTCCTGTAGTTGCTGCTGACTTTCTTCCTGTTTCCTTTCTTTTTAAAGCTTCTGTATGGCTTCTGGTACTCCTTCGTGATCTAACACCTTGATGCTCACAAGGGTTTGCTGAGACGCAGAATCTATGACAAAGTTGCACCTTTGGCCATCCAGCTTTTCTGTCACATAGACATTGTGTGTGTTTGGCATTTTACACCCAGCTGTAGGGACTTTCATGATGGGGGTTGGTGAGTGTCCCTCAACACCAACCACTACTGGTCTCCTTGAGGCTGACTTGTTGGTAATATTCTTCCTAAACTGGCTCCTCAGATGTCCTTGCTTCCCACAGTTCCAACAGCCTTTCTGGGTAGCATCCTTTCCTGCTGTATCATCTCCCCTGTGTAGAAGTTTCCAGCATTGAGCTCTCTTGTGCCCAGGTTTATTACAGTGCCAGCAAAGTCCCTCAAACTTCTCTGAAAGCTGACCTTTTCTGGCCTTGAATCCAGATGACTGTACCAACCTCGGTACCTCTGTGCTGGACTTAATGTAGGATTCAAATTCGAGAGCTCTGGCCATTGCATCCTGCATGGTAGAGGGGTGTGCTTGCTTCATTTGTATCTTAAGTTGTGGACTGTCCAACGCATCTACGAACTGAAACCTCAGCAACAACTTGATGAGATCGGGGTGGTGCAGTTGGGTAGGCTTTGTGTGCCATGCTTTCCAAGTCCTGTGCCAGCTCTTGCAGGCTCTCCCCTTTAGCACGGACTCTCGTCCTATGAGCTCAATAGTTACCCACACTGGTCCCCACAATCTTGTAGAATGTCCTGTCACACCATCGTCATTTTATCAAAATCAATTACAAACTTCCTCGGTAGTAGATAGTCCAATCCTAATATGCATTCGTCTTCCATGTCAGCCAAGTATACTTTCTGTCTGTCCTTTATGCCCTTTGGGAACAACAAAGGCCAAGTTCCGGTAACTGTTAAAAGAGAGGTTGAACTAATTAGGTGCCATCAGGGTGAAGTCAAAGTGGCTGAAGAGGTTGATGATGATGAAGTGGAACCAAATATAGATATCAAAGCAGAACAGGAGAAAGACCTAGATTTGAGGCCAATGATTGATTTTCTAAAAGCAAGTGTTGTGCACCCTGCTTGGGAGAAGGTGTCTTGTCTAAGCCCTGTGACAAAGCACTATTGGGCGCAATGGGACCAGTTAAAGCTTGAATATGGTATTCTTGTACGGAGATGGGAAACTACAGATGGGAAAGTGGCGACTTGGCAAACAGTTATACCGAGGAAGTTACGGGAAGTCGTGCTGCGTCAATCCCATGATAATTTAACAGGAGGACATCTCGGAATTAGGAAGACATTGAGTCATCTACGACAAAGATTGTACTGGATAGGTATGAGGCGAGATGTGGAAGAAT